>NC_056523.1:40268938-40270766 GCF_019175285.1 Sceloporus undulatus | reverse complement strand
AACCTCCCCCCTGCTCCACATGCATAGATCAATGTGTGAGGAGACCCATTGAACACCATTTTTAACAATTATTATTTATTTTATACATGCCTGCTCGACAGCCCAGGGAGCAATGGGGGGGCAAAGGGACTTGGGGGGATAGAGGCTCCTTTCCCCTTTCCCAGAGGCACTCTGGGAAGACACAGGAGAGCTTGGGGGGCAAAGGGACTTGTGGGGGGGGGGGTAGAGGCTCCTTTCCCCTTTCCCAGAGGGACTTTGGGAAGACAGAGGAGAGCTTGGGAGGCAAAGAGACTTGGGGGGATGGAGGCTTCTCCATTTCCCAGAGGAGAAAAGTGCCTGATTGATTGATTGGCTGTGCTGACAAGCACCTAGGCTCTTGATTGACAGCTGCTTTTTTTTAAAAAAAAGACAATGGGAACGGGGAGCAAAAAAGTCCGCTTCAAATTACAACCGAGAAAATTTCAACGGGAACAAGAACATGGGTCAAAAAAACCCGAGTCTGTTTACCTCCTTTTGTAATGGGAACAAGGGACCAGATTCGAATACGACTCGGAAAGAAAAATCTGAGTCAGAATCGCAGCAATATAAGCCTCTTTTTTTGCCCAGTGGGAATGGGGCTTAGGAGAGCTAGACTGAGTCTTCAAAGTAACACATTCACTCTTGTAGGAAGGATATCTTATATTGTCCTGTCCAAAGAGTGCAGTTCAGTGGATCTACAGCAATGGTTCCCAAATGCTGGTCCTCCGGATGCTTTGGTCTTCCGCTTCTAGAATTCCTGACTGTTGGCCAAGCTGGCTGGTCCTTTTGGAAGTTGAAGTCCAAAATACTTGGAGGACCAAAGTTTAGGAATCCTAATCTACAGTACAGACTTGATAGTAAGGGAAAGGATCTTTGAAATGAAGAGAAGAGCATTTTTCCTTCACTTCATTAGGTCAGGACCACTTGTATATAATTAATCTTTCTCATTTTATCCCTCATTGTTGTTCATCAGGAACACCTTCACTTTGTTTGACTCTTGGCCCTATCATCACAAAATAGCATAGCCAGTGGTCAAGGATGATGGGAACTATATCCCAACTTTTGCAGGACCACATGGCTGTACCTTGACTCTCCATCATATTTTACCCCAAAATAAAATATTCTAGTTTAGTGTCCAATTCCATACTCATTTTGAACAGCATTTTGTGTATCTTCTCCTAAGTATTTATAACTTCTCATCTAGCCCAAACTATATACAGTCATCTCCCACTTTTCAGTGGTCCGGTTTTTGATTATCCACTCTCAGCCCTTTTAAATTATATCTAAAACCCATTCATTCAACATGTAGTCCACTCTTTTTGACTTTGATCACTCACACTTGTGTACCATTATCCAGCTCCTCTCCTACCCCCATCTTAGCTCCTAAGACACTTTCTGCTAGCAGATGGAGGGGGAGCACAAAACATACAACATATATGTACATACACAACTGCACCAGAATGAAGGTCAGGGAAGAAAGAAAGAAATTACAGAACATGAAGCCAGAGTTAAAGAGTTAAAGCTGCTTTAAAAATGCCTGGGTTCCACATGTCAACAATTTCTACTTTTTGACAGTTGTCTGGCCCTCAACCTGTCAAATCAGCAGGAGATGCCGTTATAGTCTTTTAAATCGCATGCCCCATGATTTAAATCCAGTAGTGAGTCTCATCAAAAGCACATGAAAAGAACTAATGGGATTTATATTAATGTAGGCTAACTATTCGGTAACTGATTTAATGAGCCTGCTCTAGTTTGTCTCAACTTGTAAATTGATTTAGAATTTAGGACTTACAGTCCCACCCAATAAATC
>NC_056523.1:40264390-40268928 GCF_019175285.1 Sceloporus undulatus | reverse complement strand
AATCAAAGCAAATATTTTAATTATATATTAGAACTACCGTATTTTCCAGCATATAAGACGACTGGGCGTATAAGACGACCCCCAACTTTTCCAGTTAAAATATAGAGTTTGGGATATAATCACCATATAAGACTACCCCTCTTCCAATGCACACCAAATAAAAGTTTTAAAAAATCAGATTTGATTTCAGTATTGTAATTTTAATTCAAATGACATGCAGGCACTTAGCAGGAAACCTTGTTGTATACAAAGCCTGCTTGGATTGGTCAGCTCTCCCTGCCTGCCCAGCCCTGCCTGTCTTCAAGACTATCAGAGCGGTAGCTGCTTTCATACGATCGTCGCATACAGTGGGAAAGTGGCCACGACCATTTTTTAGCTCCTCCCACCACATGCGGCAACTGCAGATTCTCCAGTCCGGCTCAGAAGTTTCAGCACCTACCCTATAAGATGACACCCGGCGTATAAGACAACCCCTGACTTTTGAGAAGATTTTCCTGGATTAAAAAGTAGTCTTATACGCCAGAAAATACAGTATTTTATATTGGTGAGACAGCATGGTATAGTCATTTGAGCATTGGACTATAAGAGCAGTGTTAAGTTCCCTACTCAGCTGTGCAGGTGCACTGTGTAAATATGGATAAGTCACACCCTCTTAGCCCCAGAAAATTCCACAATAGGTTTGCCTTAGGATCACCATAAGTTGGAAATGACTCGAAGGTGCACAACAACTGTATATTGGTATGCCTTATTCCTAATATACAACATAATGAAGTCCCTCCCCCCAAAAGAAGACAGAACCCAATCCCAACAGGTAACAAAATATACCATCTGGAGGTGTTTCATATCGTTCTGATGGTTCACTAGGTTGACTTCTGCCAACAGCATTAACAGATATCACACGGAATTGGTAATTTACATAGGGGACCAGTGGTAAAATGACTGCAGTATCGTTCCCTGGGAGCCTGATTAATTCCCGCCACTTTCTTGGTTCCCATCGATTCTCTTCAAATTCCACAATAGATTCTAAAAAGGACAAGAAGAGAACACATGACAAGTAATGCAGGTGAATTAAGGAAACAAGCATCCCTGGAAATGGACCGATGAGAAGGGAAGAAAATGGTTAGTGACAAAGATCTTTCCACATTAAAACCAATTACGCACAGCTTTCAGGGTAGCTTGTTTATTCTAATGCTGATCACTTGCTGTCACTTAATAAAAGTGTTGCAATGGCACAAGAATCCTTCTTACCATTAACTGGGCTGTTATTACTGCTTCCAGCATTCCATGACAACCTAACACTCCTATTCCGCTTTTCTGAGAGGTGGAGATCTTGTGGAGCATCAGGAACATCTAAAGTATTGGAAGGAAATGCAACAAGAATGTCTGATAAAGTTTAATTTACAAGTATACAGAATCTGTGGAATTTTAGGGTGATAAAAAAATTAAAAGAGGATTGAACAATATGCACCCCTCCCAATTTGGTTGAACTTCACTGCTCATTAATGGATGTGATGTTTGGAGATGATGGAAATTATAATCCAAATGCATCTGGAGTGTCTTGTTCTCTACAACTTCACATCCTCCAACTGTTCCAATCTGTGAGGAACATTTCTAATTAATCCTGTCATTCCACTTTTTCCAGCTGCTTTTAAAATATTCCAATTTTGCTCTCTCCCCTTCCTCCTCCCTTTGTCCTCAGCTAATTTCAGTTACTGCTAACTGAGTTCAAAGTGCAAAAATTGTTTATATTCAGTTAACTCAGTGGGATGCGAGGAGAAGGCAGAATAGTCCCCTGCCCAGGATGCATCTGCAGTGCAGAAATAATGCAGTTTGACACCTCTTTAACTGACATGGCTCAATGCTATGAAATTCTGAGCTTTGTAATTCTGTGAGATATTTAGCCTTCTCTGTCAGAGTACTCTGCTGCCACAACAAACTGCAAATCCAGGATCCATATCATTGAGTGTGGAGAGACACTGGCAGATTGGGATGTTCAGAGCAGCCATTTGGAGTCGGGCTGGCAAAAAAGTGGGGGATTCAAATACCCATGTAAGGGAATAAAGATTTGAAAAGGACAAAGGAAGTCCAGTGATATTAGAGGAGTATGTTACCCTTTAGGAAGCAAGTCAATGAGGGAACTTGAACAATTACACACACACACACACACACACACACACACACACTGTAACAACAAGCCTTGAGAACCAATTACCAAGAAATATACTATCGTAAGTTCTACGTGTAAATAAGTTACGTTCTTCTTGTTAACAAAGGAGTGGCCTGAAGTGATTTATGTATAACATCAAAACACGCTACCAAGAATAGTCAAAATAATAATAAAGACACTTAAATCAGTGAAAAGACCAAAGGTTAGAGAGATAGTTTTAAGGGAAAAGAAGCCTCCAACTATTTAGGTTAAGACAGGAGAGGAATCTTGTATAACCCGGTGGTTGTCACATAATTTGGTGCCAATCGGTGAGATCCGAAACTGCAGGAATCTGAAATGTCTAGTGTGAGAGATCTAAGAGATCCAGTTATCACAATGAGTGATAGCAATGTGGTGTCAAACTGGATTATTTCTGTAGTGTAGATGCAGTCTTGGTAATCATTGTAATATTGTTTCACAGCTTGGATAGCTTCTGGGACTCAGCATCCTGAAGTACTTCCAACATCTAGCAGTATCAGACTGAACCTGGGTTTGTATGTACAGGAACAGTGTTAAAAGGGGTGGGGAAAATCATTTCCTCCAGATGTTGTTGGACAATCACTCCAGTCATCCTCATCAATTGGCCCTATTAACTGGGTTCATTGGGAGTCCACAGGTTGCCTATCCTTGAATTAAACCAAGAAATGATGGGTGAATGGAATAGTTCCATTATTAACAGGAAGAGGGTGTATGAATGACACCATGGGCACCAACAATGCTATAATGAGGCAATTCAACAGGCCAAGCTTAGAATCTATTTCAGGCATTCTCTGTATATTGCTAGTGGGTTGCACATAATCTGATATTTTTCTGTGTATGACATATGATACTTCTTTCTGCTTGAAGGGAGAAAAAGATTACTCCCCAGTAGCTCTCAACAAAGGTCAAATTCTCTTCCTTGTCCAGGCCACAGCAGGAGTCTTATTAAGCAACTGTCCTGGTAGCAGGAAAGCAATGAGCCAGAGACAAAAGAAGATTCCACATAAATATGTGATTTTTACAGATGGTTAAAAAAATAGGATCTCTAAAAGCCAGAAAGACAGGGATGTCTGGGAGGCAGAAGTGAAATGGCATATAGAGAGTGAACTAAAAGGAGCCCAGCTGGGGGTAGCATTTTTAGTTCTGTTTCAACATGAATCCAAATGAGATGATGTCCATTCATTGATATGTCTGAGAACTGTGCTAAAAACAAGCAAACAAACATACAAACAAACAAACAAACAAAATCTTTACCAACCAACCAAACAATAAAGACTACAGTTTTATAACATCTATAAAGATTAAAATCTAAGATTATTCAAAGCAGGCTGGAATGTGTTCAATCAGAAATATTATTCTGAATTAATGGCTACTGCTAAAATGGCATGCAAGTCAACAAGCATTAATTGCATTTCGACTCCACTCATAGCATTGCAGTGAACTTGAGCTTGTAAAGACTAGAGCACAAATTCCAGCAGATTCTAACAAGTTGGTAAGGCTTCAAGGAATGGTCCCGGTGGCTTTAGAAGTACAGAGAGATTCTTCACCAGAAAGATGGCTATTAGTGAATGAATTGTCCAAAGCATAATGATGGCATGGAAGAGATCTTCAAGGTATTTGCTGCCTTCCCTCAAATAAGCTCCTAGGAATATATCTGATTCTCCCTAACTGCCTTTTATCTTCATGCCAACTCTAAAAGTTAGGTTAGACTGAGAATGAAATGGACTACTCCAACATCAGTTTCACGGCTATGGACCAGTACAGACTGGATTCTCTGGATCGTTGCCATGGCAACTGCACGGCCGCAGCAACAATCTGCAGCAAAAAGGAGCTCCAAAATGGAGCTTCTTCAAGCAATGCCACCAAGGCACCGTAAGTGCCCTGAGGCGTTGCAGTGACATCATGCGCTCGCCACGCTGGTTGGATGTGGCGTGCATGTGAAATCATCGATACACATGCCATGAGTACAGTGGTACCTAAAGATGGCACCACCATCATATGTTAGGGTTCTGGAACGTGCGAATGCATGCTCCGAAACCCTAGAATTGTCTGTACTGGGCCTAAGTGACCTTTTTTGTTCCTTCAGTTTTAGCCTGAAGTTGACTCTCATATTTTGTAAATATTGTTCTGTCTGTGATGACAAGTGAAGTTTGGTCACCTTCTCAATGCTCACTTTGGGTGTTTTCTGTGATTCTGTGCAACATTTGTGATTGTTCTGCATTCTCATAATATCACAACTATTCAGTATTCCATCAACCCAGGAATGTAACAACTGGTCCTAGGTAAGCAGTTTGAAAAACGCACAGCCCAGCAGTGTGGAAAGTAAGGCCTCTGCACTGCAATCTTGAAGCCT
>NC_056523.1:40206024-40264380 GCF_019175285.1 Sceloporus undulatus | reverse complement strand
TCTCTCAGTTCCCCAAAAGCACTAATGTCTCCATTTACACACACACACACACACACAGAGAGAGAGAGAGAGAGAGAGAGAGAGAGAGAGAGAGAGAGAGAGAGAGAGAGAGAGAGAGATCAGGGCTATTTCCAGGAAATCTTTGAAAGCCATCAAAATATGCTAAAATTTGTCAAACAAAGCTCCAGCCACACTGCCCAGACCCCACCCAGAGTTCCTCGGTACTTCTGTTTTCATCTAAGTCCCTTTCAAAATGGTGACAGAATATAACAAAATATCACATTTGTTATCATTTTGAAAGGGATTGAGCAAAAAAACGGAGGTGTTCGGCTTTTTGTGATGGGAGGGGTGTCGCTCAGTAGGGCGTAAATGCCTGCGAGGTAAAAATTGGCCTCTGACTCTCATGCATTTGTTCACCCTTGACAAAACAACTTCTTTGCCCCTGGCACCATCTCATGGATGCGTTTCAACTTTCTAATCTTTTGGCCCAAATGGTTTTTTAAAAAAATCAATAGCACTTAACTTCCAAACAGACCTAACTAAGATTTGGCTGTTCTTCTATTTCTTATCTGACTACTATTTTTATATATACAAAAGATGATGCTTTTTTAAGGAGCAGGAGGTAAACATCCTTGCACATGTCCTATTTAAATCCATGTGTTCCGAATGTGTGGAAAGGCCAGAAAGAATGCACAAAGTTAGTCCAATGCTGTTTGTGATCATGAGCCTTCTGCCCTCACCCCTACCGCTCTGTGAAAAAAATGATCAGCACCATACTGAGGCTGGTGGTGCTTGCATATGTTTAGGCTTTCCTCTCTGGGGACTGGAGCCCTGTACCTGTAGAACAGGAACCTGTCAGAATGATGCTGATCAGTTGTTATTTAAGAGATGTGGTTGGTGCACATGGCAATGACAAAAAACATTTATATAAGTACCAAATATCTGAAAAGTTTTATTGTCTCAACATATAGTCGTTGATATTATATCATGGATCCAACCATCCATGGATTGAAAATATCCCAAAAATATATCTAAATTATCAAAAGCAAACCTTGATTTTTAACCATTTTTTTAAATGAAGAACACCACTGTATTATGCCATTATGTATGGAGCATTCATGGAATTTGGTATCCATGGTGGGTCCTGGAACCAAATCCCAGTGGATACCAAGGGCCTACTGTAGTAGGTCAGCTCTGGCTCTTTGGACCCTGAGGAAAGGCAGAACATATACAGGTTCAGGGTTGCATCTGTTTGTAAATGGCTGGGGGGAGGGGGGAAGGATTGAATGGAGCCCTGGTGAGGCTGTGGTTAAAAGCCTGTACTGTAGCCACTCACTCATAAAACAGAAGGTTGTGAGTCTAATACTCAGCCTTGCATCCTTTTGTAGATTGCTAAAATGAGTACCCAGCTTGTTGGGGGCAAATAGCTTAAAGTGCTAAAGTGCACTGATAAGTGGTATAGAAATGTACTTGCTATTGCATGTCAAATAGACACTACCAACACATTCTCGAGGCCTCTTCCCCCCCAATATAAACTGTTTGAAATTTTCTAATTCCTTTGCTCTTCTGATGGTGCTTCCCCTTTCTTCTGTTCTAAAAGCACACATTTTAAGAACAGCAGGGACAAAGAAGAAAACGAATCCCAAGGAATCAACATTGGTAGATGAAAAGCAGAATTAAGATCAGCCTCATGGACACTTGACCTATCTAAAGTTACTGCCAAGCCTATGACATCTGCAATCAAACATTATCTTCTTCATCCATAAAATCCAAGAAGGCTCAAACATAAAAATTCCATATTAAAAATGTGACACTAATGTATGGAATGTGTAAATACCTGTTATGAAGTGAATCTGGTTAATATTGCCGGGTTCCCCCAATTCCAGGACAATCTGCATTATCAAGTAAATTAGCACTAAGAATACATTTTTCCTCAAAGGATTTAAACTAGTAAGGCACAGAAACAGATGAAATTTGCACAGAAACAGATGGAATTCACTTACGGATGACAGTTATGCGGGAATCATCAGATGCACTGTCCAGTGATGTACTGCCTATACAGCTGTACACCCCTTGATCTTCTAATTCCACATTTTGTATAAACAATGTATCCCTCTCCATAATTATTCTATAAAAGAAAACATAAATGATACGGAAAGGAGAAGACAATAATAAAAACCAGCATATTAGGATTTTTATATTTTGCTTCTTCACTTTTAGGAAGTGTGGAACTCTTCACAAGAAATAAGCTCACATTAACTGAGTGATATTTTATAGTAACTGTGCTAAAGCTGTATCTAATATAGCAAATTGATTAAACACACATAAACAGTCACAGAAGAAGCAGATGTTGCTAGCATTAACATTTAGTACAGTTTCAAGTACTTGCCACTAAAGTATACCAATTTCCAGTTGTTATAGATCTTTATAGACAATTTCCTTTATAGACACTTGGTTTTTTCTGTCCTTTTAGGAATTATAGTATAGAAACTATACAGAAGCTTCTATAACTCTGTGAGTTTGTTTTGTTTTTTAACAAAAAAAATGCAAAAACCTTTTCCCAACAAATAAAACCCTTTCAGGTTTTCTGCTTTGGAAAAAAAAAAACTTTTGTGCAGAAAAATATATTTTGAACAAAACCTACTATTTGCTCTTTTAAAAATCGTTGTCATTTTGGTGCAAATAGTGTTTTCATAAAAATGTCTTGAAGTGTGAAAAAATAATTGGAAATTGTGCAAAGATTATGAGAGTGCAAAGCCTCTCATAATCTCAACCATCAGTGAAAAAACTTTTGTTCTTGGACAGGAGAATAAGATAAGTGAAAATCTACAAATCTGACACAAATAGGAAAAGTAAAAAAAAAAGTAACATTGAAATGTTAGGATTTCAAAGCCTAATGAATAGTGTACATGGGAATTACATATATTTATTACACATTAAGCTGAAAGACTCTTTATCTTCTTTAAGGTTTTGACAATATCTTTCTAATAAAACACTTCCCTATTCATTTTTCAATTATAATGGCTGTTTTCTTGTTTACTGCTTTTGTTACAAGATGATGTATTTTTGTTTAATGGTTGTTTTAAGTGTGATGTAGTTGCCTAACCTGGAATACTTCTAACGGGTGGTATATCAATTGAATAAAATAAATACAACATCCATTTTCCCCTTAGATAAGTGATGTATATTTAGTTCAGTGTCTTACTTATTAGGGCCTAAACACCCCAAAGATTCCTGTTCCTGCCTGATGCTTGAATGCCAGGAAATTCAGGGTGCTGTAGAATATAATGTAAAAGAAGGAAATAACAAATCCATCTGTGAATATCTCTTGCCTAAGAAAAGCCTGTGCAAGTCATGGAGACACCATAAATTAACTTGAAGGCACATACATACATCTTATTTATTAATTATTTGAGTCGTTGCTTTTACATGCACTGATTTAATTCTGCTGGTATAACTTTTTAAAGGAAAAGAAAAAGTGAGATCAAGACAAGAAAAAGACAAAAGGAAAATGGGAACTGAACAAAGAAAGAAAGAAAAGAGTTGGATGGAGATTGGGAGGGAGAACTCAAAACACAGTACAGTATTAATTGTGCACAGGAATGGATAGTGGTAGAATTCAAAGATATAACCATGTTAGTCTATAAAATCAGTTTGTAGAGAGATCTTGTAGCACCTTTGAGACTGAAAGAAAGAAGTTGGCAGCATGAGCTTTCATAAACTTAAGTCTACTTCCTCAGATGAATTTTCCAAATGCATCTGAGTCTACAAAACTTAAGTCTATGAACTCGCAAGTCTAAGAATTAAGTCTACAAAAGCTAGTTGCCAACTTCTTTCTTTCAGTTAGTTACAAAGATGCCATAGGACTGGATAGTGTCTTCTATTCTTTAGTCTGGATAAAGTACTAAAAACAATATTTGTATTTCCTGTTTTTCTTTTTCTCTGCTTTGAACCGAAATGAGCTCTTCATGAGCTGCAAATGCCATGAGATGTTCTTTCACCTACTGGTCTAAATAAAGGGACTTTTTTGAGCCTTTTATTTTAAACATGTGTAACTGATTTACAAGGTGAATGTTCTGACTATGATTTTTTTTTTGCTGTTACGTCATAGATACTAATTATTTAATGATCTGAATGAAATTCTATTCTTATTTGGTAGGGTTTTTTCAACATATGTTTAAATAACCATACATCTCTGACAGCACTATACAAAATCAGATCATGGATTTAGAACTGCACATTAACCACTAGAGGTCCTTCCAGGACAGTTATGAAGCTCACTGTGAGCATCTGCAGACAACATAATCTGCTTTAATATCTTACTGAGAGAGAAGGGAATTCTTCCCTTGCCAATGATAGGCTTTAAGAACTTGTTCAGAACCTTTATAAAACCAACAAGGAGGATTCTATTGACTTTCCTAAGAAAAATAAAGCATTTCTCTTTACCCAGAGAATCAGATGAAACAGAGGGATAATGAGGGATTTGTGACTTAAATACTACTGCAAATCAAAGATCCCTATCTCTTAATGATGCACTGTATGATTCCAGATGACTTTATCATGACTGGCTTTTATAGGTATATCATATTGTTGTGATATACCTCTAAATCTCTCAATCATTTTTTAAAATTTTGCAGAATACATCCTTTGCCTTCAAAAGCTCCAGTTTCAATCCCTGGCATTTTCAAAGGGGTCTGAAAAAATACCCTGTTCAAAATATGGGAGAATTCCTTACCAGTTGGTGTCAACCTACTTTGTTAGATGGACCTGTCTTTGACACAATATAAATCAGCATTCTATGTTCCCATTATTATTAAAATAGCCAAGTGTCAATTGGCAAGTGAACCCATCTTCATCGTTTGGCTTTTGGAATGATGGCATCTTTTCCAACTGTGAATTCATTCCTGCATCAGTGTGTGACTTAACAAAAATATGTGAATATAGATATGCACATATATGTGCACATTACTCTGAAAATAAGCATTTTAAAAATATATTCTCCCTCAAAATAATGGGTTCATTTTCACTAAAATCTTTTCATGAAACATATGCCCTCTTCCTAGTTTGTTACATTTTTTTAACAAGACAAGTCAACACATAACAACATTCAGAAATGTGAGAATACTGAATTATAACTGCATTTTTATCTGTGTGTTTCATATGCAAAGTGTGAATTAGTTTGTTTCAGGAAGATTAAAACTACAAACTGAACAAAATTCTTCCTTATCCCATGACCACAACATGTGCTGTATGAAGAAAATAGGCATATCATTATTCAAATAAATCCTTAGTTGTTAAAAGGAATGGTTACTAAGAGGAATTCACTTTTGTTACCTTCCATCCTCAGTGTCATTCTTTCCAAGCTCTTCTCCATCTTTCCTCCAAGAAATTTCAAAGTGGTGTTTCAAATGTGGATCACATTCTGAATGGCATCTTAACAATACTGAGTGTGACTTCAAAACTTGTGGATTCTTGGGTATAAGTGAAATTTTGGTAGCATCTAATAAATCAAAAAAGATAAGTGTAAACTGTCATAGATTTATGATATAGGAGTTTAATGATCTGTGCAGTATACACACTGCACAGATATGGTATTTTGATGCCACATTAATAGATATATCTCTTTCTTGTGGGATTTGGGGATCTGTGATTGGTGAGACACTTAGAATCCTCTGCTAGAAAAATGATCTCCTTTCTCCAGACATTCTTCAGAACTACTAAATTGCAGTGCCCAGCAGGAGGCTGAGCGACATACATTGGCAAAAAACAAAAAACAAAAAAACATGAACACATGAAATTGGGGATGAGAAAATGGCCTTTTATTGATTACAGATGAAGCAGACCTATCCTAAATGAGATCATATCCATGTACTGAGCTACCAGCCTGTTGCTCAATGAACTCTACAACCCCAGCCTTGTTCTGGGAATTGCTAGAGTGATAGAAATGATATGCATATCACTGAGCATATGCTTCTGTTGGGATTTCCCCTAACCTGGGTGTGAATAAGTCCCTCACCCCGAACGTGGCAGAATATCTGTTTCCTTCATCTCCAAAGTCCTGTAAGGGGACCCCTATTGGGTATGACTTGTTGAGGCTGACCCTCAAATCAAATCAAATCAAATACCATTCTCAACCATCCACAAAATTTGTAACAAATATTACTGAAAGACAGAGGGAGGGAGAGGGGATGAAGGTCAACCAAGGCTGAAGGGCAGTGCTGGAGGGTAGTGTGCTCATATACAGTCTTGCAGAAGGCTCAAACACAGACAACCATGCCAATTCCAACTGGACAGTTTTCCTGCTGAGTCTGAAGCCTTCAAAACCACACAGGGATCCTGGAAATGGATGGATGGACACTAAATAGACAATTTCAGGTGAGTCTGAGGCCAACGCTTCATTTCAAAAAAATTTAACTGTGGTTCAGGTACCTAGTCATTTTTAGTTGCTTCAAATGCCTTCTAACTGAGGCCAGTCCAAGCCTATTTGCAGTCACCGAAGTCAAGTGAGCCAGTTCATTTTGATACCTGAGGAAAACTCTCCCCTTCTCTAGCTGTAAAATATACTACAATGACTAATTCAATAACTATCAATCTTCTTTTTAATGAAACCTAAAATATCCTATGTCAGGTGGTTGCGCTATTCTGCCTAACTAGCTCTTCTCCTAAAGAATTTCTCCTTCATATGCATGTATGGGATACATATGGGAGCAGTATTTCTATACTGTGATCCCACTGCAGTTGCAGAATCACACTATTATGACCACTCATGTCGTAAGACACATGTTAAACAGTGCTCACATTAGACAAGAATAGGTCGAGGGACCCTTTATGACATTGTCAGCTTGATTCCTCCCAGCTTTAGTCAAATCACATTACCGTTGTACCTTTCTTAAGAACAGTAGCTATGGGGACTGTCACAAATGGTTAGAGGTCCATGCCCCCTTTGGCTCTTCATACTTTCAATGGTGATGTGAAGGTTTCACTCAGTATCAGAAAATGTGACTGCTCTATCACCACGGTGGAATTTTGCACATCATCTGTTGTGGGTATGTGATCCAAGTAAACAAAAGGTTTGCAAAAAAAGAAAAAAATCCCAAGCAAATGTGACTCAATGCAAAGTTGAAGCATAATTAAGAAGTGTACAACAGCCATTATTATCAATATTATCTTTTTGAATAGGGAAAATATGGGACAACACATTGACATTTTAGTGTCCTAACTGGAAACAAAGTAAAACTATGGTAATATTTCAAGGTAGGAACAACACTGCATTGGGTCAGTATTATAACACTTTGTGATTTTAAGTGGACAACAATATGCAATAAGCTTGGGCATTCACATTTTATTGCAAACCCATTAGGTGAGTTAAAGCAACCAGATCTTTAATAGTAAGATAATTCATAATAAGAATTACCTCTGACAGTTAGAGTGGCTGTGAGAGCACGTCTTCCAGCAATATTTTTCACTACACAGGTATAAAACCCAGCATCTTCTTTTCTTGTTACTCTGATCTCCAGGGTTCCATTTTGATCAGCATCAAGCCGTTTCATGCTGTCATCTTTAGTCCTAGTGAGGCAACCAGAATCGTATTTCTTAGAATGAGATTACTTGCATGTTTTTCTTATATCCTGGTTCCTGCTCCCCTAGAACTGCAGGACTACTTACCAAATGAAAACAAATACAATATATTGTACATAAAAGCATACACAAGATAAGCATTAAAATGTAATTAATCAATTTTTAAAAAATAATTTTAAGCATCTACTGATAAATAAAAAACATTTTGTTAATATTGTTTTAAAAGTAGTATAGCAATCCATTAAAATCCCTTTTTGAAAAACAGCCAGAGAGTTTGTCAGAATTCAAAAAGCTTTTGAAAGAAAAGGAAGGGGGGGGGGGCGCAATCTGATGGAAGAGACCAGGAGTCTGGAAGAAAATAGTTATATATGGTGATGGTGATGGTGATTAGAACTATAAAGAAACTACAATGCCAACACAAGAAGAAAGGCTAATGAAGTCATATAACTTGGCAGAAATGGATAAGCTGGCCAAACTGATTAAAGACAGACTGTTGCTGAACTTCAAAAAGGACTGGAATATATTGCTAATTTATTTGAAGGATAAATTGTGTGTGTGTGGTGGTGGTGGTGGGGTATCAGTCTTGGGTTTTGATTGACAACATTATAATACTGTAGAAAGGAATGGAATAATACTGTACAGTTTAAGTTTTAAAAAAATTCAGCTATGGTAGAAGAACATAGGTAATATTGTATATGAAAAAGAAAGAGAGAAAAAGAAATGTAATACAATCTGAATCTCCTTTATCCAGAAATCTCAAATCTAAAATATTCCAAAAACCGGAAAAAAAATCATGGGTGTCTAAGACAGTGACACCTTTGCTTTCTGATGGTTCAGTGTATGTAAACTTTGTATATAAAGTGGATTCCACTTTAATTACCATGGTTGCATCCTATGGGATCCCAGGGGTGAACTCTTCTGAGGCATTAGATGAGATCTTTGGCTGAAAATTCTAAATGCCCCTTCCTCAATGGCCAATCCCAGGATTACATAGGAGGGTTGTCATGGCAGTAAAAGTGGAATCGTAGCACTATAATTATGGAGTGTAAAAGTTGCCTCAGATTTTTTTTGTGTGTGTGTGTCTGGCGGTTTTTTGGAAGGAATGGTTGGTAGCTGTGGCTACTACATTACGCCACAGCTACCAAAAATTTCCAAACTGTAGTGGCAATTGAGACTGCCAGATATACCTCAAGGGAAAGATGATTCAGGTGGCTTCCACTGCAAGGGGAGAGTGAATCTGTTCTGCATTTTCATCTGAACTTTAAAGGATCTATCCAAGGTGCTTCATATTCCTCAATATAAGTTCAGCATTTTGGGCAGGTTTCTCATAACCCATAGTTAAAACCCTGAGCAGATTCAGTATCCCAGTGACATATATAGAAACTACCAGCTGTTACTATCTAGGGCTATCATTTGGCACTGAAGCAATTTGAGGAAAATAATGGATACACAATGGGACATCTCAAAACAATGGGGTGCAAGGGATGAAGACAGCCTTGTTGAAGGACACAACTATTCTCTGTAGTGTTAAACGAGCTAGGCTAAGTTCTAAGGTGAATTATTTGATACACTTGAATAAAGTGTAGGGACCTCTGGAGGGTTTAAGAGCTTTGGTGTCTTTTCAAAAATAACATTTGCTTTTCATTAATCCATCTAAATTGCCCCTGAGCAAGGAAACACTCTGAGCAAACTAAGCTCTGTTGACCTTTGGCATCCTGAAGATAAAGGAAATGGAACACCAGCTCAGGGGACCTTATCATTTCCATTGCTAACAAACAATGTGCAGCTTCATTAACCTTGTCACATTAATGCTTTGAAATCTTTAAAATACGAGTATATTTAAACCCATCGTATTGGCATCTCATGACAGTATCTTTCTTTTAGACAGATTTTTTTTAAAAAAAATCAATGCAGCTTTCTTAAAATGCAGCTACATGTTCACAGTCAGGCAGAATCAAATGTGAAATGTCAAGAACAGCCTATGAGAAAGAGGAAGCAATTGAAATTAAGCTTACCAAGAGACATCAGGTGGAGGTACTGCAAAAAACTGACAGTACAGACGACTTGGATAACCTACAACCACAACATATTCTTCTTCATCTGGAGTTAAGATTTCTGGAGGGATCTCTGAAAAGGTATATATGGATTGTCAAAAAAAAAAAGGGGGGGGGTATTAAGAACTGCAGACCAATAAAAATGCAGCTTTAGGAAGCAGATTCGGTAGGGTGGGCAGAAGTGTGAATATCTTTTATCAACTATTCAGTTTATATTATGGTCAAGAAAATCTGTCAGTTCTTCTTTCTTTCAAAATGTTTAATGCGCAGTTTTCATCTCAAGTTTTGATAAATTCTGCCTCCCACAAAAAATGTTAACAATATTACCCCCCATGACTCTGGTTCCCAGGTTTTTTGTTTTATTATAGCCATTCTCCTCTTTCCTGTTGTTTAAGACTTACTTTTTAAACTTGTCCTGTAAGCTATATTTTTGAAATATTTTTAAATACTTTGAAATATATTAAAAGTGAAAATCAAATATGTCAGGTCTTGGATTCATACAGCTATTCTTACTGGAACCAAAGCCTCTTAGACTCAATCCAAATTAATAGAGGAAAAAAGCCCTTGAGGAGGGCTTAGATAATTTATGAAACTGCCTTATACCAAGTCATATTATTGGACCATCTTGCTCATCACTGTCTACATAAGGGCTTTTCACGTTCTGACACAGGTATCTTTTCTATCTTTACCTTGAGATACCAGGAACCAAACCTCAAACCTTCAGAACTGCTAGTGTCTGTTCTGTGAGAGAGCTAAGCCCTAGTGTAAAACAGGGAATCACAAGCAGGAATAAACTCAAATCTTTCATTTATGGTTGAGACAGCTTGTCTCAACATGCCATCACAGCCTACAGGGAATTCCTCAATCCCTCTTGCAATTTTTATCTGCATTATGAGAGTAAGACATTAGGTGCTTTCACCCCCCCCCCCTTTCCTTTGAGCTTTGTACATTTTGTGCAAAAATTTCTCTAGTGTCTGCTTCCTTGGTAAAGCTAAGCATACTGATCCAAAAAGTGAAGAAGCAAACACATACTGTAGGAGATTATCACACTGACTAAAAACCTGACTGCTCCCCAATGGCATACAGTTGAGTTGCTGGTGGGTGCTTTCATACTTAATTCACCACCAATGCCATCTGGTGATTGCAACCCAGCTGCATCCCAGGTCCCAGGCATGCTTCGGAGACCATTTTTCAAATACAGGAACTTCCTAACTTGGAAAAGCAGCCTCCAAACTGCACCTGGGACCATGGTTGCAGCCAGGTTGTAATTTCCTGGCAGCATCATACCACGATGTAAGCAGTTGGGTTTTTTGTCAGTTTGATAATCTACACACACACACACACAATATCAACTCGGTGCTTCTAATTTTACTAGCCCATATATGAAGGCAACGCTTATTGTAGTTTCCAATGTTGTATATTTACAAAAGTATGCCAAAATTGTTCTTGTAAATGCATAAATTCTCTTTACGGCTTGCTAAAACAAATTCCTCTGTCTTGGGGCAAGGTGTGTGTGTGTGTGTGTGTGTGTGTGTGTACAACATCTCATTTAGCATGTGAAGATGAACTAGCTCATCATTTAGATCCTCAGTAAAAACTCACCAAGAACATCAATATTTGCTGTGGCAAGGATGGTGCCATGCTTGTTGGTAGCCTCACACTGGTACACTGCAGTGTCCTTCAGCTCCAGATCAGAGATACTGGCCTCCCTTGTTGTAAAAACAGCTCTGCTGGTTTTTGTTTCTATATACATCAAAAACACAGGAAAATGTTGTCATTATTTACATGACACATTTGATGTTAGTATATTATTAACTGTTTATATGTATAGCCTCCCGTTCATCAAAATTACTGTCCATGTGAGCTAATAATAAAGCCTTAGAGAAATCATTTTCAAGGATCCTTCAAATAGCCCAATCCAAGTCATACAGCAGTTTAGAAGTCATAAACAGCACTTCACATTCTGCCTGGAAATGAACTCCAACGATGGTGCTGCAACAAGAAAACCATGTGCTCTTATAACATCTTAGTCTGACCACAGCATTTTGTAATAGGTGAAACTTCCCAATTTTTTTATAATGCTAGCCCAGTTTAGAGCACATTACATGAACCCAAGCTTGAAATCCAATTCATACTGTAGAACCTTAAAGTCCAGATATTATTTCTCTCTGAATATGCACATTTATTGATTTTCCTCAGTTCTTTGCATGGTATATAGTAAAGAATATTCCACCCCATAAATAAAAAGATAAATTTTACATACTCTTTCTTACAAATTAATGCTTGAATTTTGATAATGTTAATTTAAACAACAGTAAAAGTATAGATATGTTTTACTGATTGGTTATTGTTTTGATTAAAATAAATATCCCAATCATTAGAAAAGAATACAAACATATTTAGAAAAACTAAATGCTAAAAAGAGCAGGAATGAGTAGCACATAATAGCAAATAATCATAACTCTTCTATTCTTGGTATGAAATATTTTTGTTGACTGAACATAATTGAATCATTTTAGGGGGAAAGTTGAAAAAATGATCCTTCCACTGCTGCTTTTTTATATGTGTGTATAGGTATTTGATACTGCTATACATTATAGATTATGGCTGCATTCTGTGCTTACCTGGCAAATGAACACCATTCTTTTTCCACTTGATGGTTGGCTCAGGATAGCCAATAGCTTGACACAACAGTACAAAACTTCCACCAATACTATAAACTCCACTTTCTGGTTTTACTACCCATGTGGGTGGCTCTGTGGAGAAAGAAAATAATAACATGTCAGTCATTGCTATGAATCAATTACTGCAGTGATTCTCAACCTTTGGTGTGTCTGAGTTTTTGCCTCCAGCTGTCAGAATCTCTACATACTGGTCATCTGGCTGGTGTTTCTGCACACTGAAATTTAAAATTTCTGGAGGACCAAAGGCTGGGATCCATTGAATTAAGAGACGTATGATCATCACCATCATCCCCAACACTTTATTACTGATATAAAACATATAGAATATTATGCTTTTATTTCCTTTTTTTCTTGCCAACCAAGTAGGTATGAGGACAAAATGACAGTTTCACTTTATCCTGCATTTAGGTCAATCACTGCCTTTCATATAAATATTACAGATAAGAAGGATCTCAAAAAAGGAAGTGACTTCCCACTTTTGTCCTGTGATTCATAGCCAGAGTTTTGCTCTGTAGGCCTTGGTAGAAGAATCTGCCCACATTCAAAGTTTTAAAACATCATTTATTTCCTTTCATTATTGCGAAAATTTGCTGAACTACAGGGGCTATTATTTTAAAACCCAAACCTAAAATGCAATTCCCACCCATCACTGATACATGCAATATGGTTCAAATTGCATGGTACCTGATGGCTCTACAGTAGAAGCCACACTGTAAACTGATTTAGACTTTAAAAAAAAACACTTAATACTGAATTCATTATAAAAATCTCCCACCGAATTTATTACCTGTGCCTGAATATGAACAGACACTCATTTTTTCTCTCTCTTCTGAGTTTAGTTGAAATATAAGAGGTCTGGCATTTGTATAGAAGAATCAACATAGGGAAAGTGTGACATCCCCCCCCCCCACAGATATATGTCACAGACACTTCCATATACATATCCCCCCAACAGTCCTAATTTGGCAGGGACAGCCCGAGTCAATAATCCATCCTCCTCCTTTGAAGTTACTTTAATTTTTCAAAGTACAAAACTAGTTTCCTCTCATTGAACTCAATGCGGGGAGAATAGAGGAGGATGCAGTTTCTTTTCCTTCCTATTAAGCTCAGGTAAAAGCAAACTACTGCAGCGACTCCTAACTTGTGTGTTCTTATCCATTAATAACCTTTGCCATCCTGACCACACTCAAATGTTTCGTAGCCACATGTGTCCTGGTTTTCAACTGTAAAATGTAGGAGCATATTAGTATAGTTTGTAAGAAAAATAAGAAGTGGAGAGATTACACAGTAGTATGGAAGGATGAAATGTGATTCAACAAGAACAGCTTAAGAGTTACAGAAGTGTATAAAGTTCCTAAGATTTTTTAGAAGCAGATATTAAGCAGCAGAGGATTCGACAGCAAAGAAATCCAGAGCAATGAGCAATGAGCCAGCGTCTAACAGCTCAGAGGCCTAATCAGAAGGTTAGATTGAGAAAAGGGCAAGAATCAAATAAAGGAAAATGAAGACAGAGACTGGAGTAAGAACTACAAAGATCCTTAAATCAAGGATCCTTGTAATCAAGAAACAGAAAAGACAGCACCGGGGGGGTGGGGGGGGGGAGAAGATCTCATACAATCAGTACTAAAAGAAATCTTGGTTCTGTTTGAAAAGTATTTTTAAAAGCATATAGAAATGTGCATGAAGAAGTGAACATCTAGAAAAGCTTATGCTGGATGCTATTTTATTCTGCATTAATAGAAGCGTAGTTTTCAAGTCCTGGGAAGGAATCAAGGAATCATTCACTTATATTCAGTACCAGTCAGGCTTCACCTGGACTACTGTGTTCAGTTCTGGGCACCTAATTTTAAGGACATAGACAAGGATGGAGAACAAAAAGTATCAGGAAAGATTGGAGGAGGTGGGCTTGTTCAGCTTGATGAAGAAAAGACTGAATGGTGATTGTCCTGGCCTGTTTTCTGCTGACCCAAGGGTTTGACTAATGGTTTGAAGCTAAAGGATATACATTTCAATTGAAGGAACTTCTTGATAATAAGAACAATTTGCCAATGGAACCAATTCCTAGAGAGGTGGAAGGGACTCTTCTCTGTACATCTCCGAAGAGAGACTGGAGAACTAACAGTTGAGGATGCTTTAAGTAGAAATCCTGCACTGAGCAGAGACCCCTGAAGCCCCTTCTAACTTGGTCATTCTAGGATTCTATAAATTAGTAGTAGGATTCTTCAGTACTCCTGTTACAAAAAGATTAACATGGCTATCTTTTTAAAAACGGATACATTCACTGATGCTTTTAGTCCATTTCAACAGCAGATGGCACTCTCTGGTAACAACTGTAGAGGGAAGGAAAGTGGAAATGTGGAGCTTTATGCAAAGAGTTGTTTTGCTGTTTATTTTTCACCTTTGGTTTTATGTCAAACAGGAGAAACATATAAGAAATCATGTAACCTGCTACCAAGAGCTCCTTTCATTACATTTTCAGTTACAATGGCATGACTAAAAAGTACTGCTGATATTTGTCAAGCTTTCTAATATTAGCTGGCCTTTTCTGAATTCAGGCTTCTTCTTCTTCTTCTTCTTTAAATTAAAACAGTCATCGAAAGGGAATCATATTTCAAAGGAAGACCCACTTCTGCTTCAATGTTGTTGAGATAAGATATAAGTGGGGACCATCGTTCTTCAAAAGGCAGAGGAAGATTCCACCCCCGCAACCTTCTAGATTGATCATTGAGCTTTTCCAAAAAGCAAAAATTCCAAAATCGGGACCACCACTCAGTCATATTGGCTTTTCCAGTTTTCCAAGCCCTGGCAATTTCAATCCTGGCCAATGCCAACAAATATGTAATAATATCTTTATTGTGTAATGTCTTGTTTTCATTAATAAACACCGAAAGCAATAAAAGTTCTGGAGAAGGGACAATTTTTTGATCAGTGACTACATGTGCAGGAAGGTACCTCTATTACTACACCCTCTCCAACAGCACGAGGTGAGGTTCTTAGTAATGTGGGCAAGTTGTAGTGGTGTGAGATACCATCTATGCTCAACTTTAAGAGTGGTTTATTTCAGGGCTATAGAGTTAGGTTTATATGGGGGAGTGTTCCAGATTTTAAGCCACTCTGTGAATTTAGGCTTCTAAGATTAAAATATGCCAGAATGGCTATAATAACTGTACACACAATGAACTTGATTTTGAGGGAAGCATGGTCAGTTTCTGAAACAACTTGCATTTTCCAGAAAACTGTGATTATAAATGCTGTTTGGCTGCAATCTAAAAATGAAACATAATTTTGAGGTGCCTGCCTCCCTGTCCTTCACAAAATGCATTAGTCTTAATAATCTCACTAAAACCACATGAGTTGGTGAAGGTTACACAAATGTGATGGTAAAGTAAAATTACTGGTAAGCATGGACACCAGGATGGTAGCTGCTGGGGAGGTTAAAACATGTAACACCTAAATAAGAAGCCTGACTCCCCCAAAAACTTCCTTCAGTTTCCAAATTTCTGACATTGCAATAACTTAAAACTTCAGTTGTAAAATTAGAAATATGGTTTAGTTATTCATAGAAAAGGAACAGGCAAGTTGTACATGTGAACTATTTCCAATATCTTGGAAATTTTTACAATGCTAGAAATTAGACAACTAGCCATCTAGCATGTGGTGTTGCTCTCTTACTACTGCCTTCCACCTCTCCCAGAATCATTGTCTTTTCAGATGACTCATTTTTTTTTCTCATAATGTGGCCAAAATATGAAAACTTCAACTTAGTCCCCTTGGCTTCCAGGGAAAATTTGGGCTTAATCTCTTCTAGGACCCAGCTTTTTTTTTCTTTTCTTTTTTCTTTTTCTTTTGGATGTTCACAGTATCATCAGCACGCTTCTTCAGCACCACATATCCATAAATGGTGATGGAAAATACAATGGTTTGAACAATCTTCACAACAGTGGCATCACTAGGGTTGGCGTCACTCAGTGTGGTGACTCATGGTATCACCCCCATCCCTTGACCTCCTCCCATACCACACCATACAGAATCCTTAGTAATATATTTTGTACTAATGTTACTTGTAAATTGTAATTCTAATACATCACTGAATATAATGGTAATAGTTGTGACATAAACAACTAGCAAAATTAAAGTTTCACCTTTAATTTTACTGTCATATGCACAGCCTAAATGTATTTGCATATACATAATTTTGTGTGGTTAAAATAGAAATTTGGTAAAATGCAATGATTTTAAAGAAAAAAATAAAAGATTTTTAAAATTAAAAATGTATTTTTTTAAAAAAATTAAATTAAAATTTTACAGTTAAAATTTAAAAGAAACCTGGAGCTGCTCCTTTCTCTTCCCACTGAGTCTTATTCCACTCACACCATCTCTTCAGTATTTTAAAAAGACACTGGCAAATGCCACATCCCATTTCTGCCCAAAAGCAGATGTTCGAGGAGCAGTGGCGTCACACCCCTTTTAGGGTGTCACCTGCTGCAGTGTGCACCCCTGCTCTCCCTAGTGATGCCATTGCTTCAGAGTTATGTCTTTGCACTTTGTGATCTTGTCCAGTTCTTTCATAGCTGTCCTACCCAATCCTAGTCTTCCTCTGATTTCTTGACACCAGTTACCTTCCTGATCAATATTTGAAGCAACATATGGGAACTTTTTGCTACCTAACATTAAAGGATTCAACAACAACAACAACAACAACAACAACACTCCTCTGCCCTACAGAGATGGTCAGGATTTTTTCATAACTATAGAAACTCTTCCTGAAGTGTCAAAATATTCCCAGTGGAACTTTTGGCACACAACTACTAAAAGGAGAGCAAATCCACAATGAATATGGTAAGGAGCAATACATTTCAACAATAGATAAGCAAATTGTAGTTAATCATTTGGAAGAATCTGTTGAAAAAATAGCATAGTCAGTAAGTAGCCTAAGGTGGCCCTGGAATCCCATTCCTTAAATGTTTTCAAAGAACTTTGGCATCCTTTTAAGTGGACAATCTCCTAACTTTGGCCTTCTGGCAGATATAGGATTAGAAGGTTGCCTATTGGCACACTGCACATCGACTTGCAGGATGTCTAAACTCTGTGGCAGAAGGCAGCTATTCCTTCTATGAAATAGCACATTAAAAAA
This sequence comes from Sceloporus undulatus, assembly GCF_019175285.1. NCBI lineage: Eukaryota > Metazoa > Chordata > Lepidosauria > Squamata > Phrynosomatidae > Sceloporus > Sceloporus undulatus. The sequence continues at coordinate 40,246,930 of NC_056523.1, read as the reverse complement.
TATTCTGGGAACCTAACCAACATGTTTTTTCTGTGCTTTTGGGTTGGTTGGTGTTTTACAACCACAGGGGGGAAATGGCATGAAAAGATTGTTTTCAAAAAGGACTTCCAAGACTACATAGTTCTAAATCTCTAGCTTTATTTTCAGCTCAAGGGGCATTAAGACATAAGAGGATTAGTCCTGAAGACTGTGAGAGCTCTTCTGGTGGACCAGACAATTCCTGTTAGCCATTACCATGTCTCCTGTATCTTCATAATGCCCCAGCACAGTTGGGGTTATAATACCCACAACACACAATCATATTGATTTCAATGGAACAAATAACATTAAACCCAAAACACCCCAATTTAATGCATGTGGGGATTTCTCTCCTGGACTACTTAGCTTTACAAACTTCCCACACAGTTTTGTCAGAGAATTATCTGTCACAGTTCAGGTAAATTATAGGAAACATCTGCTTGAGAAAAACAATTCATTAATATGGCTGTTTTACATATTTTGTTTGCTCATTAACCCCAATGATATTTTAGCTGCACACAAAAAGATAGAAAGCTGTTATGTCTCTTTGCTTAGTTGTTATTCCTTGCGGAATGAAAGCTAGATCCTGAGTTTGACTCTCCATCAAGTATGAAGAAGTCTTATCAGATGCAGCATAAATGTAAAAAAAAGGTACCTATATCAGCTGATGTTGGACATCTAGATAACTCTACATCAGGGCCAGAGAACCTATGACCCTCCTGTGTTGAACTAATACTGTTTCCAACATCTCTTACCACTGGTCATGCTGGCTAAGACTGATGAGAATTAGAGTCCAACCACATCTGGAAGCCCACAGGTTTCCCATAATATCCAGAACTCTAAAAAACATGAACATTTCAGAATTCTATGCATAACATTTTAGTAATGGTGTCCACAAAGAAACTGTACCATTAATAAAGTCTATGTATGGGCACTCTTAATTGGTTTGGAAAATAGCATACCACTCATTGTGATGTGAACATAATAGCTATGTATATAATAGGAGCACGTTTTTATAGATTTTGTTAAAACAAGTCACAACATAATTTCAGAGTGCAGGCACTCTCCCCGTATGAAGCTGCTTTCCCACAGAGATATAAACAATAGTCAGAGAATAAAGCAGCTCTACTCTGACCTAAACTAAATCTCTAGTCAAATTATATCAGTCTTGCATGTTCAGATTAAGCCAGAAATCAAAAGCTATCATGGATTTTCTTTTGGAGGTGTGTTCCTGCAACATCAGAGTGCTTTACCTTTTAGAGAGCTATATACAGTAGGAGGGATGGGACAAAATATGGCCTTCAGGCTACATGGTGCCTTTGAACCCCACTTGTGTGGCTCTCTCACCATTGTATTTCTTATCAAGTGTGTTGCTCTTCTTGCAATGAGTGCCCCAACGTCCAAAGTGCTACTATTTTCTCTATCGCCTACAAACACAACTTCCCAAAACTGCTGCTGCTGTGCTTCTCTCACAACAAACACCCCTCCCATAAAAAAAAATTCCTAAGCTAGTAATTGTTCTGACAGAAAGCTGTGATTCACTCTGTTTTGCAATCTCACAGATGTCTAGTGTGTGCAAGCACATTTTCTCTGCCAACATAGTTGCCTTACATTCAGTTGTAACCTTTCCGGCACTTCTGTTCCAAATGAATTTAAGTGCTGACTGGGCCAGCCAAAGAAATCAGTAGTAGCAGAACACATTGTAAGCTATCCTGAGCATAAAATGCGATTTTAAAAAAATATAATTCTGGACCATGCCAACAATTTTCTGGTCAGGATGCACAGGGAAGCCACTGAAATCCACAAACAACTGGACAACTTCAACAGGAAACTAGAAACCCTTAAAGTAAACAAGGTCTGGCTACTAGTCCATAAAAACACCAAAATCAAAGCTCAAAACATGCAAATTATCACCCAGGGTCAGGAGATTTCCCAGCAGAACAATGGATCAGTAATTGAATAGGCATCCTGAGGCCTTGTCATTCAACACAGACCAACACACAGATTAAGATGTAAATCCCTTCCAACCAAAAGTCACACAGTATATACAATATATACCCCACTCACTTCCATGCCAGATTTCTCTGAAGATGCCAGCCAAAGATGCTGGTGAAACATCAGGAAAAAATTATTCTAGAACATGGCCGCATAGCCCTAAAAACCCACGAAAAACAATGGATGCTGGCTGTGAAAGCCTTTGACTTCACAGAGTTTTCTTTCTTTGTTTGTTAGTCATGTTGATGTAGTAGGATTGGGTTGTTTCCGGGCACAGTACAAGGTGTTGGTTATAACCTTTAAAGCCCTATATGGCTTGGGTCCAACCTATTTGAGGGATCGCCTGCTTCCATATAATCCGCCCCACACCCTCAGGTCCTCTGGGAGGAATCTACTGCAGCCTTTAAAAACCAGACTAACTGCTACCTCCCAGAGGGCCTTCTCTGCAATTGCTCCTAAATTATGGAACGGTCTGCCAGACGAGATCCATCAAATTGCCAGCTTAGACAGCTTTAAAAAAGCCGTCAAGACGGATCTCTTCTGGCAGGCCTTTCCTGAATAAAAGTGCCCGGCCACAGAATGATTGCCCCCCACATCATGTATTAGCCCACCACTCTGTCCTCGTATATTTGTGTGTGTGTAATAGATATTTTAATTGTACATTTTTAAGGGGGGGAATTTGGGACATAATTTTGTAAATGTGGATTTTAATATGTTGTGAGCTGCTTTGATTGTCTTGTAACAAAAAAGTGGGATATAAATAAAAGTTTTATTATTTATTTATTTATTGTTTTTGTTGTTTTAATAAAGCATTCGGGAAAATCTCCCCATGCTGAAAACTGCTACAGTTACCTACAAATTTGGTTTTCCAATGAATACTTGATTTATGTTGTTCCCTCATTTTTCTTCCTATATATACTTCCTAGGCCAAAGAAATCAACAGATCAGACTATCTTTCCTGCAATTTATTTGGTGAAGCTTATCTTTATTCTCTTTAGGCTTCTCAGAAATTACTAAATTGGGTGCTTACATAGCTGGATTGGCAGCTCTCTGCTACAGGAATGGAAACAAGGAAAGTATTTTCCCCCTATTTTCAGGAAACTGGAAAACAATTGAAAAATTATTTTCTGAATGCTAGGCATGTTGACTAGGGGATGTTTTTTCTCTCTATTAAGAGTGTGTATCAAGACTAGAATCCTCTGCAGTCCAGCATCCTCTTGCCACAGGGGCCAATCAGGTACCAATGGGAAAATCTCTTCATCTGATGTTCCCCAGCAACTGGTGTTTGGAAGCACATTGCCTCTAGTCTTTAAAGACCTGTGGAGAAGGTTTTTAATGTGATGAAATACCCATGGAGATATTTAATGTCCTCTGGCTAGTCTTTCTCAATTCGCCTTCTCAGATGTGTGGGACATATGAAAGAAAAGCTTTCAGATTTTGTCTCCCATACAATGATCAGTGACGCCTATTCGTCTTTTTTAAAAGTGAAACCATATAAAGTCAATGCAATTTTCTCTGACAACTTCTTTTTCAGACACACACACAGGTAGGCAGATACAGAAAGGATATTTAACCCTTTCCTTGCCAGACATTTACCATTGACAAATCCACTTTCCTCAAGCTGCTTTTCTCAACACCAGACAAAGGATAACAAGAATGATATAATTTCTCTGGGGAGATGATTTCATAAGAAAGATAGCCAGCAGGGAAAGTGGTAGAGGGTTTTCAATTATTTCATGGGGAGTAACTGACAAAATCACCACTGATTGTTCCTTATCTAACAAACCCCTATGAAATTCATAGGGTTACTATAAGTCGACAGGCAACTTGAAGGTACACACATACACTTCTGAATACAGCCTTATTTAAACACACAGCCACATACACAGAGAGAAAAAGAGATAGAGAATTTGGTTGACTATATGTGAGGGGAAATGCTTGTGACAACATCTGTGTGGAAAAGGGAAGGAAAATTTGAAAGTCCGCTGAGTCACACTCTATCTGTAAACCCAATTCATTATGCTTCTTCAGCTCAGCAGTTGCTGTTCTTAGAAACTACAGGATCCATATGTGAGAGCCCCAGAAGCATGAGCTCCTGTAAGAAATATTTTGTTTTTCACATGCAGACATGACAGAGACAGTCTGAATGTCAGTGTACGTTCTTTCCCATTATCAACAGTAAAGAGAGCAGACAGGGTGCAAACACTGGTGAGCTTCCTGAATAGTCTGTCATCTCTGGGTTTAATTTATATTTCACCTACAGCCAAGCTCTTAAGGAAGAGAGCAAGAGTGGTATGACCTGGTTGTAACTTGACTGTAACTCCAATGGAATCAATTATAGCTGGTGAGGTCAGCGAAACTAAGGCCCGTTACAAACGGGCATAAAAGTATATCCTGGGGATGTACTAGGGTTAGAAAGGGGCATCACTTCCTGACGCCCCTAACCCTAGTACGGACCCAGTCCGTACAAAATGGCGGTGCCTGTTCCACACAGCGGCTGCCATTACGACGTCACGAATGCACCGCCTCAAAACGAGGTGACACACGCCGTGCGAGGGAGCTCCGAAATGGAGCTCCTTCTGGGGTTTGCGTCACTGACGCAGCCTTTAGATGGCTGTGCCAGGAATGCAAGGGAGAAAGGGCCCGAGTGGCCCCTTTCTCCTCCTCCCTGCCGCCATCGGACACCCCTTTCCAGGTCGCAGGGAAGTGGCCTTTTGCTGCTTCCCCACGGCCTGGAAAGCGGCGGATCAGGGCCTCTGAGCCTGCCGTTGTGGCAGTTGAGGCCCCAATACAGCGAGGAAAGGGCCGCTTACAGGTCGCCCCAAACGGGCGGTCTGTAACGCGCCTATGTTCACATAGTCCAAATGAGCATCAGCCATTAGCGTGTGATGGAGTGGGAATGATGATGTTGGCTTATGATTAATGACAGTGACACATTACTGATTAGAAAATCAAGAGAAAGAAAGAAGTTGGGCATGTTCACTGCCCAACTTCCTGTACGTGGTGAGACTTCTGAAAATGAGCAGGATTCTGTCAGCTGCGCAAATCATATTAACAGATTTCACTGCTCAAAAAAACAATTAACACGGCTGTGTTTTTGCATCATGCATGCATGCATGTGTTGTGGACTCATTTTCATCTCTGTATCTTAATGAAAAGAGGCCATAATTTAGCCACCATAATTCTATAGGGCTTATTTGCTCTGTCTTTCTTGGCATCTGATTGTTTCATAGCTTCTGCAGTTCCTTTGAAGGCTACAGGGTTTTTATTTATTTATTTATTTTAAAAAAAGACTCCTCAGCCAGATTGTTAAGATATTCATTGATGGCAGAGACATTCCCAGCCATCTGGAATGATTTCTAAAAGTCAGCAAATTGTAGGACTGAAGCCATTTTATAATCCACAAAAATCTCCCTCCTTCTCCATCTCCCTATATACCCAGCCACCTTTTCTGGATGAGCAATGCTGTGTATCAATCAAATAGAAAAGTCTAGTAATCTCAGTGTTCATTTGGTAAAAAGAAAACAACAACAACAGTGGCCCATCAATGTAAAAGGTAACAAGAAATTGAAATATAAATATTTGAAATGCTTGCTTCCTCTCTAGATTCCCTCTGATGCCAGGGAGATGAGAAGAGAGCGATAAATAATAAATTCAAGCAAGAGACAGATGTGTGCACTTTAATGCTGCCTGTGCTCATTCTCCTCAGCAACATGGACAGTTTTATTATTTTATGTTACCGTTAAGCACAGAGAATAAAAATTTGAATGTAACTGAATTCAGTCATTCCTGAATCATTTGTAGTCAAGATGAGAGAAGGAGGTGTATGCTATCCTCAATTCCTCTGTCATCACTTCTGTCCTTACACCTATGCATGGAGGCTGGTGGTTCTGAAACAGATTGCTCTCTATATGAGCTGGAGAACTATATTAATGAACAATCGCTATGGCCAATAGAAGCTCTCTGCTACAGACTCTTCCACCGGACTGGAACTGGAACAGAACAAAACATGCAAAGTGGGAGGGGGACTAAATCACACAGACACTGTGATAATAGGTTAGTTACCTGTCTAGAGGTATACCTTTCTTTGTAGAAAGAGAAAAGTATGCATGTATAGTAAGCAAAGTGAGGTTCACATAAACCTTCTTGTATATTAAAAACATATATGAGGTTCTTTCAAAATTGCTCAGCTATCACGCATTAGCTGTATCATTTTGTATGGCAACTATAATACAGATAGAGCTCCTTTACAGTGATACAGTAGTAAATTTTGCTGCATAGGCACTCAGCATGACAGTCCATGCCACCATGCCCCTTAAGAACAGCCTCCAAAATGCTGGAAGCTGATAGTTCCAGCAGTTTCCATTTTCACCAGGAACAGTGAAACTATTGGGATTCAATTATTTTGTAAAACTATCGAGTCTCAATTATCCATACAAGATGGAACTAAGGATAACTCGCAATGATATACTGCTGTTAGGAAGATTCTGCCTTCTACTTCTACTTCTTCAGCTGCTAGGGCTGTAACTAATCTAAGAGGATTATCACACAGGATAAGAAACGGGAGAGAAACGGAATGCTCCTGTCATGATCATGAGATTGCCTGAAGATTTTCACATGACATCATGCATACACCATACTTTATTCCCATGAATAAAGTAGAATGCTCCTGTAATATCTTATTAAAGCTAAACTCCCATTGATAGTTTGCCCATAGTTTGCCCATGAAGTGCAATCATGAAAGTGCAGAAGTCAATAACATTTCATTTGTGCTATTGTGGAGCAATCTGGGACCTTTTCCCAGAGTGCAATTCAGTACAGGCAATTCGTTCTCATTGCTAAGATTGTTTTTGGAAGTAGTGATCTCTTATTTTGAGGTTTAGAATACAATTTTGTTTCAACTGGATAAAAATAAAAATTGATTTATTTATAGCCCACCCAATCACAAGGAATCCGGGCGGGTTACAACAGTAAAAGTACATTAAAAATACAATAAAGTTCAAAATTAATCCCTTCCCAACCCCCCATTCCAATTCTAAAACTACAATATAAAATACTCACAATTTTAAAAACAGTAAAATACAACAGGATAAAAATTGGGGAAAATTGGGCAGAGAGACATGGATCACAGTCAAGTCATATTCATACTCATATTCAGGGAGAGGAAACTAGGTTGGGAACAAAATATGTCAATTTTGTTTTGTTTTGTTTGAGATGGAACCATGATTTGCATGCATGTGCACTAGTGGTAACACAGTGCATGCACAAAATGTTCAATAATGACATATTAACAATACAAGAATGGAGGTATGTGGAATGCAATTATATTTCTATACTGTATTTGTACTGTTAATATAGCGTGAATGCACAGTGTGTGAAAATATTGATTGCTATAGTGTTATTGTTTTGTTATTTGCTAATATTTCATTACAATTGCACAACTGTAATGAAATACTAATAGAATTGGCCTTTGTGCAATACTCTCCTGTGACAGAACGGTCTAAGGAAATAGCAGAAGGTTCCAGTGTGGCCTCTCTGAAAACCCAGGACTTGCATATGGAAAGAATCTTAATTGGTCAATGGTTCCTGTCACACTATACATATAAGTGACTACATGCACAGGGTCCATTCTCATGGTTTCCAGACATGGCAAATTAGGAAGTGCCATCAGAAAGTGTTTCAGTGTTGGTGGGCATACTTGGATTGAATGAGGAAGTTCATGTGAACCAATCTTTACTCAAATGATTATCTTGGAAGAAATACGGACATATAGAAGACAAATCTCATGCATCTTCTCCCTCATCTGCTGAGGGACATTTGCTCTTTGCTCTTATTCCAAATTTACACAGTTAGCCTAATGCATCATCTCCTTATTCATTTCAGGAGCAATGAGTAGGAAAGAAGTAAGTACAGTGCATTTATTTGCATTTCACTGTTTTCCCCTCTGCTGTTTCTTTCTTTTGTCTAGTCTTACTCCCACCTGCCCAGTAACTGTATTTTATGCTGAGGATGTCTCTGCTTTGTCCATATGTGGATATAGCCTCAACCTCTTCATAAGAGTTAGAAAACTTCCCAAGCTACAATTAAAATAACAATCCTAAATCACTTTATTCAACTTTTGGTTTAGAGAGAAAGCAATGAGCATTGATAATTCACTAAACCATAGACAATGTTCCTCGTTTCAGGTTTAGGTGGAAGCATTATAACTACTATACTCCTGGTTTCCAAAAGCAGCTATGAAATAGTTTGAACACTGCTCCTCTAATTATGCAATTTTGAAGAATATGTACATACAGAGTCCACAGATTAATAGTATTACTACAGCTAGGTTACATGACTGCAAGTCACTAAAGGCACAGCCCTCATAGTAGGGTGGCACAGCATGAGTTCACACTATCAGCTCAACTGTTTGGAAATATAACAGGCTATTCTTTTGTAAGTCTACCTCCCTCTGTTAGGTAATTTCTGGAGGTGATTAAAAAAAAAGATCCATGATGGCTACATAATCACACTGCAATATTTTTGGAGTGAATTTTAAGTAATGAAGCTGCAAAAATGCAGTGAATGAGTTCTCCCTTAAGTTTTTCTCCCTCATTTACTGAACTAATAAAAAACCATGTGCATGCATGTTTACTCAGTAGTGACCCACACTGAATTCAATTTTTTTTTAAACTAAATGTATTTTGGTTTATATCCTAGAAACATCTCTATAATGCATACTTAAGTTGGTTCAATTGTTAGCCGCATGGAACACTGGGGACAGTAAAAACTCAAACAATGAATTCTGAAGAGTTCTATGAGCTATATTTCTCATAATTCATTTGTAGGAAACTGTCACAAAAATGGAGATGACCTCAGGCTGCACATCTTAGTATTCATTTTTTATATTTATATCTCATGTTTTCATTAGTGATTGCAAGGGGTTTTCTTTCTCCCCACATTATCCTCACAACAAACAAACAAACCAAAAATATTGTGAGGTAAGTTGGACAGAGAGTAGCTTGATCATAGTCACTTAGTAAGTTTCATGAACCAGTGAGGAGTATAAGCTAAATCTTCCAGGGGCCATGCAGTAGTCGATTACAGTCTTTGGTCCTCCTGATGCTTTAGATTGAGAGGAGGGGGAGGAGCTAATTAAGCAGCAACACCAAACTTGTGAATAGTCAAACCTGCAAATATTAATGCTGTGAATGTGGAGGGCTGATGTAAATTCAGATACAGATAAAGATTCAGATATAAATATAGATTTCTGACATGGCTTTGCTCTTATTGGATAGACCTGGAAGTACAACAACGTTCAAGAACATAACTCAGAAGAGGATTTTTTTTTAATCTTCTACTTCATTCTTAATAATTGAACTAAACCCTGGAAATACTTACAGTAAAAAATAACTTTAAATCAACTCCACTTCAGGACAATTCATGTTAAAGGATTCAGCTTCTGATGTGAAGACAATAATATTACTGACTCAGAAGATGGAACAAAACAATCAGTTTTGTATAGATCTAAATCCAATTATTAGTCCCAAATAGACTACACTAGAATCAATGAGAACTTAGTAAATCTACACTTGTGTAATTTACCAATGGGTCTATTCTAGTTGTGACTAGCAACTGGATATAGGTCATGGGTTTAACATTTTATTATGTATGATTTTTTTTATTTATTTTTTTTTGGTATGGTGCAACTATTTGCATATTTGGACAAGAACTCTGAAAGGCCACCGTTTAAATTCCTGTTCAGTCATGAAAACCCAGTGAGTGATCTTGGGCAAGACACTGCCTCTTTCTCCATCTTAGAAGAAGACAGTGGAAACCTCCTCTGAATAAATCTGGCCATTAAAACCCTAGGATAGGATTGCTATAAGTCAGCATTGACCTGATGGCACACAACAACAACACAGGTGTATGTATGTCAGATACAGATAATCATCAATATCACCACAATACCTTCAACACCAACACTGAATTCATGTTTTGTTTCTCCCAAAGCATTCCTTGCGATACACTCATAAACCCCTGCATCATCGGCAGTGATTTGTTCTATCTTCAAAAGCTTCCCATAATTCTCAGTGATTCCTCTGTTAACTCTGCCTCCATCAATCCTTCTCCAGTTTAGATGTGGTGTTGGACTAGGGTGAGCGGGGGGAAAGAAGATAAAAGATTTATGTTAAAAACATTGTATTGTTGTCCTTTCTCTTGTAAAACATCTGGGCATTTATGCATTCCAGTGTTTATGCATTTATCTTTGTTTTATCATATTCTTGACACCAATAAATCACTTTTCTATATACACACAGCTATAACCGCACTTCTTTGTTAAGTCTCAGATGGGAACAATGCATTGCTTGGAATATGTGCTGCCTCTTTATTAAAGAACCCGACAAATGAGTAAAGGATATTTTATTGCCAAAAACAGATTAAGAAATGAACTGGAATGTGACAGAAAGATTGTGGCATGCACAGAGTTACAGATGCTTGTTTCAACCCATTCCATAATGGCTTTCATAACCATAAATGGGCTTAAAGATTTCACTCTGATGACACTAATCAATTCTGTGTCTGCCCAGCCAGAGCTAATTCTCTAGGCAACTGAATATAAAAGCGACTTTGTGTTTTGCAGAATTAATGGGACACTCTCATAACAACACAGACAGAAGTTCAGGGCAGGCTGCTAACTTAACATTCCCAGATGGCTTTCCTAATGCCAACACTGTACATGGTACACACAGACCAGAGTTGTGTCTGTTTACTCTTGTGTCCATCTGTTGAGATATCAATGTGCCAAGACCCAGGTTATTTTCAGCTCCAGGTTATTTATATTTGCTAAATTTATTATTGATTTCAGAATTATTACTGTTTCCCATGGGCAGAAAGTTTATAGGACAAATGGCATGTATTTGCATTAGGAAACTTCATCATCTGATTTTTTCTGAAAATTCAGCACATGAAAGTTCTCTTTTGGTACCTTCCTAAATTTCTTGAAGCCACTTCAAAATGGATAATACATGTACTGCTTTTTACTGTTTTGGCAATAACATCAACAACAACAATAGAAAACCTGGTGGTCTTGTTCCTATAACTTGGGGAGGGAACTGGGTCCAGTCATACTCTCCTTAGTTATGCAGAAAAATATATTCATAAGAATAAAAAGGGATACAAATGCTTACTGTCCTAAAATCCCCAACATTCCTATCAATGAAAAAAATTACAAATTACTACCTACATTTGCAAAGTAGAAATAATATTTCAATGTTCATGTTCATTGCACCTGAAATTCTTGGCCTGCATTTCTGATTACAGTCAACCATGGGTTCATTGATTTCAGTCAGACTAATAAACACACATTTGAGAAGGATTATAGGTTTCATGTTGCAATTGCTTAGAGACTGAATGAACATAATTGAATTACAGGTTAAGTATTCCTTATCCAAAATGTTTGTGTCCAGAAGTACTTTGGATTTGAGTTTTTTTAATTTTTTAATTTTATGCCTATATTTGCATATTAGAGAGGGAGAGAGAGGGAGAGAGAGAGAGAGAGAGAGAGAGAGAGAGAGAGAGGTCTTGCAGATAAGGCCCAATTTTAAATTCATTTATGTTTCATATACACCTTATACACAAGCCTGAAGAGACTTCTATACAATATTTTTAAATAATGTTGTGCATGAAACAAAAGTTGTGTTCATTGAATCATCAGAAAGCAAAGGTGTCTAAGGTTCAAAACAGATGGGCCAAAAAAAGCAGCTTCTGGCCACTTCGGGGGTGTGGTGTTCAGATGACAGGTGCTCCCAAAGTGGCCAGAAGCTACTCCGAGGCCATGCTAAGGCAGCAGGAGGTGGACTTTTTAGGACTGGGCCATGTGGTTAATCAAATCTCATGCTTTAGGGCATAAATTGATTGCCTGAGGGGGTTGTGATAGATTTTTATTTCCCACCAACTACATGATTACATGATTGACTCAGTGTCTTACAATTGTCTCTTCCTACTATATATAAACCAGTGGCTCTAATCCAGAGTGGCACAAACTCTGTTCCACTGTCAGCATTAAGAAATGACCAGGCCAAGTCTGAGGCCAAGCAATCCATTAGCAGAATGTCATGAGATCAGCCTAGAAAATGCCTGTCTGATTACTGACATGGAGTTTGCATTTATTCATGTGATGTCATAAAAAGCAGAAGTTTCCATGAGAAAAGTAAGCATGGGATAAATCTGCATTAACACTGATTTGTTTTCGGTTTTTTTTTTAATTTTAAAAATATTACATGGGAATCATCTTGCAATGCAATTTTTGCAATTAATATATTCTCAAAATGCATGCAGTAAGATTTTAGTCTGTCTCCAATGGTCAGTAAGACAGTTTGCAATACAGTACTGTTGGGACTTTAGTAAACAGGAAAGTTACTCTGGGGATAGGGGCAAATGTCTTCTTCAGTCCAATATCTCAGAAACTCATGAAAATGTTTTGGTTTTTGGAATATTTTGGTTTTCAGAATTCTGGATAAGGGCAACTCAACCTGTATTATTGTTTCTGAGCTCAGGTGTTATATAATCAACACCAAGGTAAGCATGATAGATTAATCTATAAGAAATTACCCCATGGTAAAATTGTAAGTGTTTGTTAGTTTTCTGGGGAACTGTCTTCATTGTAAATTTCTTTTAAATGAATTAAGTTTATTCATTAATTAATGTTAAGTTTTTCATGTTTTTAACTAAAAATGCAATACTGATTTTGAAAAGTAAAATGCTAACCAACAGCAGTGGAGATCAAATACACCCCAGTTGTAAAATTGGGGTAGACAAACTTGAGACGTTTGAAAATTTGTTTGACTGCAGTGTCTGTCAGACTTATAAAGCATAGCTCATGATGAGGGATAAAAGTACTTTAAATCTAAAACTAGATCACCACAAATTACTTATCTCAATATTTGCTTTCATCTGCCACCTATTCAGCCCTTATGTCCTCACCTGGAGCAAGTTGCTTCATCATACTGCATGGTAGCACTCAATCCTACTGTATGGTGAGTTCTTAGGAATATAAATACATGTGTACACATATAATTTTCCAGTTGCACCCTCTGCTTATCCATGCACAGCTTTGTAATGGAAGTTATGAAATAGGTATACTCACAGTCCTTCAGCAATGCACTCCAAAAACAGATCACTTCCTTTTATGACAGTCACTTCTGAATGGTGGCCAGAAGATTCAGGAATGACTAGTCTTGGTTTCCTTTCCTTGAATAAATTTGCTGCAAGGGGATAAAGAAAAAGGAATTTCAAAGGTATTGAAATAAGACTTCAGTTCTTTCTGATGTGATCTGTCATGATATAAAAAAATCTGCAACGAACTGTGAAGTCAAAGGCTTTCATGGCCGGCATCCATACTTTTTTGTGGGTTTTTCGGGCTATGTGGCCATATTCTAGAAGAGTTTCTTCATGACGTTTCTCTGAAGATGCCAGCCACAGTTGCTGGCGAAACATCAGGAAGAAACTCTTATAGAACATGACCACATCGCCCGAAAAACCCACAAAAAATGCAACAAACTGCTCACATATTTTCAGCTATGTACCTGGAATATAGACGCAGCCCATCCTCTTCTTCCCGGACCTTTCCTGACTCCCAATAGGCTCTCTGGAGCTTGTTGGGGGTCAGAGAAGGCATGGTGTCTCTTCCCCACAGACCATTTCCTGCCCCCAGCTGCCTCTCCAGAGTATGCTGTCTCTCCGGAGATAGCTAGAGGCTGGCAAGGTCCCTGGGGAGGAGCCACTGGCATGCGCCGGTCTCTCCTCCCCCCTATCCTTTCCCCAGCCTCTAGCTTTCTTGAAGAGGCAGCTGAAGATCGGGAGAGGGCTAGGAAGAGGAGCCAGATGCGCACACCTCTGGTTCCATCTCCCAAGTGCCATTTTCTGGCTTCCAGAGAGACAGCTGGAGGCCAAGAAAAGGCATGGAGGAGGAGGAATGGGCATACGCATGCCTGTTCCTCCTTCTCCCAGCCTGTGCCTGTTGAAATGGCATTGCATGCCATCCAGGGCATGCGTGCCGTAGGTTTGCCATCACGGACTTATGGGCATGTAGCAAAGTTCTCAACCTCTGGTTCTCCAGATGTTTTTAACTTCATCTCCCAGATTCCCTCTTCATTGGTCATGCTGACAAAGGCTTCTGGGTGCTGAAGCCCAAAACAGCTGGAGGATCAAAGGCTGAGAACATCCACTGGTGAAGGGTCTGGAAACCATGCCCTATGAGGAATGACTTAGGGAGCTGGGGATGTTTAGCTTGTAAAAGAGAAGGTTAAGAGGTGATATGATAGCTCTGTTTAAATACTTGAAGGGATAGCTTGTTTTCTGCTGCTCCAGAGACTAGGACCCGGAGCAATGGATGCAAGCTACAGGAAAAGAGATTCCACCTTAACATTAGGAGGAACTTCCTGACAGTAAGGGCTGTTCGACAGTGGAACACACTTCCTCAGCATGTAATGGAGTCTCCTTCCTTAGAGGTCTTTAAACAGAGGCTGAATGTCCATCTGTCGGAGATGCTTTGATTGAGAGTTCCTGCATGGCAGGGGGGTTGGACTGGATGGTCTTCGTGGTCTCTTCCAACTTTATGATTCTATGATCTAATGGATAAAGCTAAGAAAATCAATGCCAAAGATCTTTTAAAAATTCAAGCAGGTATAACTGTGTTCATACTAAAACTGGATATATGAGAAAGCAGAGGATGTTAGTGCTTCCAGGACAGATTATGCTCTTGCCTTTCACCAGGGGATGGTTCTTTTTTAAAATGAGAGTTACAGTACTTACATTGACCCGTGGATAAAAAGACCCAGAATTTTGGGGTCATTTTTTTGACTAAAATTTCTAAACTTATACATGAGTATATACAGTAAATCCAGCAAATCCTGTCTACTCCTTCAGAGGCCACAGCAGTTGCACTTGGGATGGAAGAAGGACTTTTCCTCAGCTGCTGGGCCTAGGCATGATGTATGCAAGAAGAATATAGGGATTAGAATCAGCATAGTGTAGTAGTTAGGGGATATATGGGCAATTCACTGCACTTGGGTGCTTTTGGTGTGGCCAACTGATCTCCAGGTTCCTTGCCCACTTTCCATGATGAACAGGAATAAGGAGATTGTTGTTTCCCTGCTAATCTTATAAGGGAGGAGTTGTTGTTTTGTGCCTTCAAGTCATTTCCAATTTATGTTCAGATGGAGTTTGTCTGAAAGAGTGTGACTTGCCCAAAGTCACCTAGTGGGTTTCCATGGTCAAGAAGAGGTTTGAACTCTGATTTCCTAGTGTCCTAGTCTAACACTGAAACATGGGTCACCTATCGCCAACACCTACGATTCCTTGAATGCTTTCATCAGCGCTGTTTACACACAATTTTAAATATACACTGGACTGACTATGTGACGAATGTTGCTGTCCTTGAGCAAGCAGGGATCACCAGCATTGAGGCCATGCTATTGAGGACGCAGCTGTGCTGGGCAGGACACGTTTCTAGGATGAAGGTCCATCACCTCCCAAAAATAGTATTCTATGGTGAACTCGTCACGGGTCAGCGTAAGAGGGGCACCCCAAAGAAGAGATACAAGGACTCCCTGAAACAACATCTCAGGCTTGGCCAAATTGATCACCAACAATGGTCTGCCCTGGCCTCGCATCAGGAGGCATGGAGACACACTATCCACGATGCTGCAGCTTTTTTCGAAAGCTCACGGCGAACGAGTCTTGAAGAGAAACGACAACGCAGAAAGAACCACAACCCAGAAACATCACCCAAGGAGACTTTCCATTGTGCTTTCTGCAACCGGACCTGTTTGTCCCAGATTGGCCTTTTTAGTCACCAACGCGCTTGTACAAAGCGCGGGATGAGCCCTTCCTGAATCTTCGTTTGTGAAGCAAAGCCAGAGAGAGTCTAACACTACACCATACTGGCTGACAGAGAACAGTAAAGATTTTAAAATATTCTCAACTTGATGAGAGAGTTTCTTAAAAGAAAAACTATTATGCAAAATGAGATTTTTCATAGTTTAAGGCCTAGTCGTAATTTTTTGTGTGAAGCACTTCTATGCAAATGATATATTTGTATACAAAATATTGTAGCATGTATACTAATTAAAATAATTTTCTCAAAAGCTTGACCTTTATGGTAACTCTTATTTCAACAGCAAAGAGACATTTTGGTGAAAACCATATTATAGGCATGATGGACTGAAATGCTCAAATAATGATAACTTACCCTTAGCAGCACTAGATGAACTGGAATCATTAGTATACTTTGCTGAAATAAACAAAAAAATGGACACCACATGGAAATATGAATGATGGTGAATTTTGTTTAAAAGATCTGATGGGAACAATCAAACTGCATAAAGATTTCAGATTATCCAGCTGCAAGGCCATTTGCAGGTTGGATATTCTGTCCATTCTGTCTCCAATAATGTTTGTCCTCCCCAGTGATGCACTCCTTTGCAAATGATTTTTGAAATTCCTGAGGGAGAGTGCCATTTGGATAAAAATGAAATGAAATAAGCCATTTTGTGTTCCCAAAATTATGATCACAGTATTATCTCAAAACAAACTGCAATATCATTATTAAACATAAACATGTAATCCATGGATGTGGCTCATGAACCACAAGGGGCCCATTCCTTATGTAATGTCAGCATGCATAGTGATAATGAACTGATGTACAAACAATGTCAACACACTTTTGGAAAATTTTTGTGAACCTGTGAAGTAAAGTTCAGTTGATCATGTAGAAATAGACCACTGTGGACAGGATTCCTCCTGAAATGCATTCAGGCTACTGCATTCAGTTATTCCCACCTCATCCTCACACTTGTCCACAATTTTATGAAGACATGTCATAGAGAATACTAGTCTCAATACACATAATTACAGCCACAATGATATTATGATTTCAGAAAAGTTTGAAAACTTTCAGAAAAGCCAGTTTGACACTGACATTTTGCTAGGCAGTCCTTGAATTTGTACTGATAGTTGTGTGTAGATAAGTCTGATATTTAAACTGCTCCTCAGTTATCTTTCACTGTGATTCACTATTCAAACCGACACTAAATTCATTCATACTCTACCTTATTTTTGTTTTGTGTAGTGATTATAATTTTGAACATGCTCATCCTACAATAATTTTAAGCCACATTCCATATTCTCAGATAGGTGAGTTTGCCTAAAACAAAATTTTGAAGCAAGACCATCTGTTTATGCAAAATGTCTAACAAAAGAACCATAGGCATGTTTACTTAGAAGTAACCCTTGTGAATTCAATGGGGTTTCCTCCCCAGTAACTGTTTCTAGGATTAAAGGTCAAGGAATTTTGAGTGGTTTTTTAAAAAGAAAATATATATTTAAAACAAAACAAAGCAAAACAAAACCAAAGCTCCCCATCCCCTCCCCATCTCTACAACTAGTCAAATACACACTGTGCACATTCCAGTTTGTGTTATTTAATTGCCCTGGTGGCACAGTGGTTAAATGCCTGTACTGCAGCCATTCACTCGAAACCACAAGGTTGCGAGTTCAAGACCAGCAAAAGGGCCCAAGCTCGACTCAGGCTTGCATCCTTCCGAGGTCGCTAAAATGAGTACCCAGACTGTTGGGGGCAAATTAGCTTACTTGCTAATTAGCTTACTTGCTGTTCACCACTATGATCTTTGGAATAGCGGTATATAAATAAAACAAATTATTATTATTATTATTATTATTATTATTATTATTATTATATGGATTCTCAATTTTCTTTCCATTTTCATTGTCTTGGCATACTTTAAGTGAAATCACAACCCATTATTTTTCATATCATCTGTTGTAAATATTTGTGTTATCCATGTTTGCTTTTCTGAATCGCAAAAGATTTGAGAAAAAGTATTGCAATGGTGAAATATACCTTTGTACTATATCACCATAAATAATGTGGACACATAAGATAGGGATTTATAGTCCCATAACTAGCTGAGGCTCATGGGGATCTTCTATCTGGCTCATTTCTATTATCTCCAATAGGTGATCAGATATAAAAACACAAAATTAAGGTGTTTTTCATATTCAGGAAAGCTGCTATACTGGAGCTTACCTTATCCTTCAGTAGGCATGCACAGAAATGCACTGTGTTGTTTCTCCTTGTGGAGAAAAATGTCTTGTTGTTGTTAACTGCTCTCTAGTCCACTGTGACCCATAACAACCCTATGAATGGGAAATCTCCAAGTCACCCTATCCTCACCTACCATGTTCAGCTCATGCAGATTCATGGCCATGGTTTCTTTAATTGAGTTTATTCACATTGAATTCATTCTTCCTCTTTTCATACTGCCATTTACCAAACATTATAGTCTTTTCTACTGAATCCTTTCATGATATGGCCAAAATGCAGCTTCCAGAGAGAATTCAGGTCTGATCTTCTCTAGGACCCATCCATTAGTCCTTTTAGTGGTCTATGGCATTCTCAGACCTCTTATCCAGCACCATATCTCACATGGGTTGATATTCTTCCTATCAGCTTTCTCATTGTCTAGCTCTCACAGCCATACATATAAATGGGAAATACAATCTTAACTTTATCTTGATACTTTCAGACCTTGTCTAGTTCCTTCATAGCTGCCCTTCCAAGTTCAAGTATACTTTTGATTTCTTGATTGCAGTCTTCACTCTGATTGATGATTGAACCAAACTATGGACAATCTTGAACTATTTCAACCTCTTCATCATATACCTTAAAATTATGTAGCTCATCTGTGGTCATTATTTTTGGTATTTTGTTTTCTTGTTGTTCAGCTGTAAACCTGCATTTGCATTCTTCGCTGCCTTGACTTGCTTCAATAATTTCTCCATATCTCTGATATTTTCTGTTACTATTATGGTGTCATCTGCATATCTTAGATTGCTGATGTTCCTTCCCCCAGTTTTCATGCCTCCTTCCTCTAACCCAATAGATTGGGTGATAATTGCCTGACCTGCTCTCTAAGTAGAAACCATTCTGTTTCTCTATATTCTGTCCTGACAGTAGCTCTTTAGATTGAGTACACATTACACATCAGGACTCTCCATTATTGTGGCACACCCATTTCTTTAAGATCAATTGATACTTTCTCATAATCTATACAATCAAATGCTTTCTTGTAGTCTATAAAGCACAGGCTAATCTTTTACTACGTACTCCTTAGTACGTTCCATTATCCAGTGTATGTTTGCTCTATGATCCCTAGTGTCTCTTCCTTTGCTGAATCCTGTTACATTAAAGCCCTAACTCCCAGCTGTGCAAACCCCTACTCACTAATGCACATTTTATTTTCCTACTTTCCAATTTTTTCTAGCTGTGCATTAGAATGGTGTCTGCTTTTAATAAATACCTGACTGTTCAGTGCTTCAGAATGTTAAAAAAAGCTTCAACATGGTAGTAAATGTTTTACAACAGCACTGCAGCTAGCAGGCAGTATAGCAGGACAGCCACTGCATCCTAGACAACCTGTGTTGTTCATTATTACAAAACAAAACAAAACAAAACACCCCCAAACTCCTGTATTCCAATTTCACATCAGTGACTCTCATCTAGGGGTGCTGTTTTTTGAACAAAATTAAGGCGCGTTACAGACCGCTGAGAAGCAGCGCTCTGGCTCTGGCTCTGCTTGCAGCGTCCGGGAACCACAGCCTTTAAACGGCGTGGCTCCCGGATGCTGCAGAGAAGGAGCGCAGAAATTGCTCTCCTTCTCAGGCCCCGGAAGAGGCGCCATGAGTGCCAAAGGGCGCACTCGCGGCGTCACTTCTGTTGCGCCACGTGCAGACACAGAGCGTCCGCTACGTCAAAATGGCAGTGCCCATATGAACAGGGCACCACCATTTTGTACGGACTGAGTCCGTGATAGAGTAAGGGGCGTCTAGAAGAGACGCCCCTTTTTCAAACTGGGACATCCTCAGGACGTCCCTAATGGCGGTTTGTAACCCGCCCATGTTTTTGTCTAACCAGTACAGGAGGGTGTGAAGAGCTGCTGTTGACACACATTCCAACAAAAATCTCTAACTCAGCAAAGTGAGGTACAGTAACATTAAAATCCACAAAACAGTGATACCTTTAATCAGCCAACCAAAGTGCACAAAATACATCATGCAAGCTTTCGAAGCTTCTTCATCATGTAAAAGTGTTAAAAATCATACAGGATAAATAAAAACAAGATGATATTAGTCACAGGTTTGCATTTCTCAAGTTGTTTTGCAGGTGCATTTTCTCAGGCAACATGTGGGATTTATAGTGCAACATGGCCAGAAGGAGAAGGTACTAGCATGCAAACATCAACCATAAACTGAGAAAATGCGAGCCTGCAATGCAATGCAAATGATGACTAACATCATCATCATTTTTTTTCATTTCTCCTGTATGATTCTTAACACCTTTGCCTGATGAAGAAGCCATTGGAGCATCAAAAGCTTGCATCATGTATTTTGTGCATTTTGGTTGGCCAATTAAAGGTATCACTGTTTTGTGGGTTTGGGATGTTATTGTATTTTACTATAAGGCCAACATGGCTAGCCCTGAATATGTTTTCAGCAAAGCGATTTAGCAGATCAAGACCTTCTATTTTAGTGTTAAAAGGGTAATGATCCAATTGATGGCTTCTGAAAAGAGGTTGGATTCCATTGTGCCTGATGCTTAGACTTTTATCCAAACAACTGCAGAAGAGCAGAATTGCTTTGGAGGTCCAACAGCTGCAAATTTGGGCCTAGCTCTCATACCATGAATAACTGTGCAGGAGTAAATATATTAGCATATATTTTCCCCAGAGGGGGCTGGGAAGTCATATCAGAAACACATGGAAGACTTCCCAGAGGAGCTGACAGTTTAGGGATATGCAGTAGGTCAGGCGAAGGAACAGAATGAAGAATGAAGGGGAAAGAGGATGATGGGATTCCCAGACTTACAACGTGTAACTGTCAGAGTCATTGGCATTTTCTGTACAATAGTCCTTAGTCTTGGAAATGCAGCAAAGCAGCAATAATCACTCCGGCTGTCATTCTCATCCACATTTGCAAAGAAAAGATCTCCCTTAAGGCTCATGGAGACCCTTTCATCTTGTGGGATGTGTTGCAAATCTAGAAAGGAAAAATAATAATGTAATGATGATATGGTAATGAACCTCCTCCCATTCTAACAATGGCTTGCTGTTCTGTCAAATGCTTGCTCCCAGGTAAGGAAATGACTGTTTGATGTTAAAAAGTCTTGAGGTCTGAGACAATTTATGGAATATTCAATAGTCTGTACAATAATATAAGGGGAGTTCCTCACCTTGTGCTTACAGTGTAGGCAAGACAGCCATCCAAAATAAACTATATTTTTAGAAACCTGGACAATATAAATATTCTGAAAAGATAATGAGACATTTGTAATGAAGACTGTGTCATTTTAATTGTATATTCTTTAGAGAATGGTTCAGACGAGGCCTATGTTATAAACATTGTCAAGAATCCCCTTTGTTGCTGTCACACAGAACCTACACGTTTAATCTGTATTCCATAATAAAATTCTGTTTTTAATTTGCTATATTGATAGCCAGTGTGTACTTTACTCCCAATTCCCCCAGAAGATAGGAGTTGTCATACTGAAGAAGAACAATGGCAATCTACTTGGGACAGAGGTATTAAGATTTCCTAGAATTATAAAAAAGTTCTTATAGGTCTAAAATGTTTAGATCTTATAAATCAGTAGAGTTCTTGGATTTTATTGGATACCTTTTGTTTTTACTTATAACTAGCAGCTTTTTATTTTTACTTGTAACTAGCAGCTTTCAACCCAACTCCAGCTTCTCAAGAATAGTATCTTAAGCCACCTATTTCTACTTCTTTATACTCTCAAGATGGCAGAAAATAGAGGTGGAGAGCTATAGATCTTGGTGCAACCCAGTTATTCTCTTTATCTAGTGAATACCTCAAGAAGGAAGACAAGAAGGACTGGTACTGAGATATGACAGGAAGTAGAAGCCCTCTTCTGCATGGTATACTGCCTGGAGGAGAAGACAATTTGGGAAATGTAGACTGGCTAAAGAAAAACTCCACCATGAATATCCTATTCTATAGGAAATCCTATGGGCAGAAATCACAAATAGAGAATGTAATCACTCTTCCTTACATAAATCTGAACCAGATAGAAGGTTTTGGATCAGGCTTAGCAATTCTCATTGGTTTGGAACTTCAGAAATGAATAATGAGATCCTTTCTGCTGCACCTGCTGATTGGAATATGTACTGAAACACACCCAACTTACTATGCTGTCCCTTGCTAGAGTAATTCATATAGCTTTATCAAATTTCTGCATTTTTATGGCTCATACAAGGAACTCATTAGAACCCATATAAGAAACATCCTTACATTTGCTGTAAGGCCAAATGACATACACATTCAATAGCACTTCCAGACACTTGCAGGAGGTGGAAATTGTGGACATCAGGGTCTTAGCTTCCTCTATTGTTGTTGTTAAATACCATTTAACAAACTTCAATTTATGGTGACCCTATGAATGGAAGACCTCCATGTAACACTATTTTCAACAGCCCTGCTCAGGTCTGTAGATTCAGGGCTGTGGCTTCCCTGATTGAATGTATCTATTTGGTACACAGTCTTCCTCTTTTCCTACTTCCCTTGTATAGGAAATACAATAACATGGACAATCCTAACTTTAGAATTCAGTTATATATATATATTTACACTTCAGCATCTTGAATAGTTTCTTCCCTTCCAAGTCCTAGCCTTTTTCTGATTTTTTGACTGCAGTTTTCTCTGTGTACTGCCAATGTATTGCTGGAATAATGTTTTTTGCTAATCAAATTAGAGATGGATAAGAGGATGTTTGCCATTGCCTTCTTCCTAGGTTGAGAGAGAGTAGCTTGCTCAAGGTTGCCCAGTAGACCTCCATGGCTGAGCATCCAAACCTTGCTGCCTAGAGTCCTAGGTAGTGCCTACACCAGCCAAAATAGTGTGCAGTCCAGGACATTCTGTTCCAGAGCTGCCCTCATTTTACAAAGTGAGTGTCACATGTACTGGCACGAAAATGATGCTAAGCTGTCTTACAGTCTAGACGGCTGGGCTGAGAGTGTATTGGTACTGGTGCCCTGTCCTCCTGCTGCCACCTCTGCCTCACAGGATAAGCAGCTCCCTGACAGAGCCTTGCTGGAGATGTCAGGTCAGAACAAGGTGCCTAGCCATGTGATCAATGAGGAAAGGGGTAGAGTGACCGTCTCCTCATTGACCAGATGGCTTGGGCCAGTTCATACTTCATCAGAAGTGTTGTTGCCAGGAAAGCTCTGCTAGTGAGCTCCTTGATCAGCAAGGGAGGGGCAGTGAAGACACAGGGGAGGCTTTCCCATGCTTTCCCATGCTGATCAGTGAGAGGGATAGAAAATGGTGATGCTAGTCAGCACCAATTTGTCCCAGTGACTGTTTGTGAAATGTGGACAACTGGATCACCCTGAATCCCATCTGATTTCAGCTGTACACACTTCAAGAACAAAGGCCTGTTACAAACAGCCAAAATAAAGCTGCTTTGAGTCACAGTGGAGATATGGGGTTTCAATGATGCATGCGTCCTAAGAATCCAGAAGCCACACCAAAGCCATGCTCCAGTCCTTAGGGCTGGAGCATGGTTTTGGTGTGAGTTCTGGACTCTTAGGACGCATGCATCATTGAAACACCATATCTCCACTGTGACTTGAAGCAGCTTTATTTTGGCTGTCTGTAACAGGCCATAGTTTCCTGGAAGCTCTGGACTAATTTGTGAGTTTTCTTAAGTTGAATTAAAGGTTAAAAGAAGTGAGCTTGCTGAGGAACTGTCTGTACACTGTCTGTACTGATTACACCTGTTACACCTGTTACGAGGTGAGTACATTGTTTTCCCTTGTCCTTGTTGTTCATACCCTTAGTCCAATACTGAAACCAGTATGCATTGCTGGAGCTCATATATATACTGAGACAGCAAATCATGTCACACCAAAAGCTTCTGGGGCAACTATTAGTGATTTTTTGGACTGACTGAAACATGACATTTGATCTCCAAATAAATTTCTGAACTTTTTTATTCTCTCACTTTTATGATCTGGGCTCTTATAGATTTGCCCTTTCCTAAGTCTCTTTAATCCCTTGCACATTTAAAATTACGATTCACTGGATCTCTAACTTGGTCATGGTTCATTTCCTTGTGTCAAGATGGACTAGAATGGCAGCAGTAGTTAAGAAACTGCATTCATTTATACATTGGCCTTAGAGATTTTTAGAATTTTCCTATCTCATTCTTTGTAAAGTTTTTCATTTCATTTTTGTGCTCTGTTACACACAGAAAATACATTTTCCTGAACATCTACAATTTTGATTAAGTTGAAGTTATGATAAAATCTTCTGAAGAACAGGAAAATACTCACCAATATTCATCCAATAAATATGTAATGGTGGAATTCCTTTGGGAGGATTACAATGTAAGACCATTGCATCACCATGCTCCACTTGTATAGGGTCAATCTTCTCTTTGGGGAATTTAGGAATACCTATGATAAAAGAATAGAAACATCATGAGATCTTGCTAGTTTGCATCAGTTACTACCTCGCTGGCATTCTCCATATTAATAGTAACAGTCTTGATTTCCCATGAGTACCTGGTCTTATTATTCTGAAAGCAAAGCAACAAAATTCATGGAGGAAGATAATGCAAGTATAAGTCGAAAGGCAATTTTAGAAATTATGCTAAGAATGCCATTTAATTTGAACTTTGATATTTTTGTCTGTTTAAATTGGGTAGAAGTAGCTGCTTAAAGCCACAAGCATTCCACACATAAGCAATTAAGTACTAAAGTGTTGGCCCTATATTGTGTGGGAAAAGTCATCCATCCATTTAAGTCTCTCTTTGGCCTTGGCCTACATGGGTGGCATGATGCAAAGAACAGTATATATTGTATGATGGATTTACAGAGATATAAAGAATAGCCACAAACTTCCCTTGAGAAAATGGCAATGCACTGTAAGGTGTGTGTGTGTTTGCGTTTTAAGTCTGGTTAAAAAAATGTGAACACAAAAATATTGGGGTTTACACCAGAAATTAATCAGGAAATAGTGTAGTTTGCTCAAAATACACCAAAGTTGTGTTTTGCACAAAATTATATTTTTATGTAAACAGTCTTTTGCAAACAAGACATGTAGTGAAAAACAATAAAAATGCACATAACATTTGTGATCTCACAGTGTACAGTTTTTTTAAAAAAAATCATTAATGAGAACATAACAAGTACAGAGTTGCATGTGTTACATGGCTGTTGTTCCTAAAGAATGCTTTATAAGCAAGAATTTCCAATATTTACTTTGCTACAATCTGTCACATGGCATGTCACATAAAAAGTCCCAACAGGACTGCTTGTTTGCCAGACTTTCCTCACTTACCTGCCCCGCCATAAGATCTCAGTGTAAAAATACAAGAGTAACACAACAAAATTATGCAGCGTTCAGATGGTTTTCACCAGTCCAAATTTATTTAGTTTGTAAATTGTGTCTAGGCTATATTATTTCACTCTGTAGTGTAGAGTATGTTCACCTAACTGAATGTTTCTCTGAAAAAGGAAATGGTTAAAAAAAAACAACCCATAACATTCTTTGCACAGATAATTGCCTCAGTCCTAGCCTTCTCTTCCAGGCTTTCTATTTTTCTACCTGTTTAGGAATCTATCATTCCATCTTTAGGGAAGATTAGAGCATACAGGCCTCTGCCCCCAAAGTCTGAAGCGATACAGGTCAAGCACAAGGTAATTGTCTCAGAAAGAAACAGGGGTAATGATTTCAGAGGTTCTGTTGAAGTGGTTTTTATTGATACAGTTCAACCAACACATGGTGAAGCAGCAGAAGTAGCCTTCCAATTTTGATTTTTATATACATTTATTTCAGACGTACACTAACTGTTTGGACCCACAGAGCTTAGTCCTCCATGCACACTCTCAAAAAAGTCTGCAAAGATTTATGTTTTGGATGTGCTCCAATTAACCGCAGGACAAACTCTTACAGGGACTCAGAACTGTTATATGCTTCTACCATCATCTGCCATCCCCTCTCAAGATCCCAGGAAAATAACTCTGGGGGAAAAAGGGCAGAGGCAATGAAGACGAGCATTTCCAGGGCTTGGGAAAATTACAGCCTAAATATTGTTAGTCCTGGCTAGGGGAGAGCTATTGAATCAATTGGATTTCCCTTCATGTTCAACCACATTTCGATAATTGTTTCAGTGGGTGTGATGTTGATGGGGCTAACCAACAGGATTCCAGCCAATTTTTGGTCTACAACCCCCAATCAGCATGTCCAGTGGCCAAGCTTGCTGATGGATTCTGGCTAGTGTAGTCCAATAATAATAAAAACAATAACAACAATAACATAAACTACTGCAATTATTACTATGCACTACTATACCTTGGTGAAATGTATTTTCCCATTCTGCAGAGGGCTGTGACTACAAGTGGTGTGAGGCTATTCACATTTGTTTCTACCAGTGGAGGACTTGCACTAAGATCACTTTGAGCTACAATTAAAATGCTATGAGAAATGTATTGTAATAATGCAGACCACATTTGCATTTATTGGTCATTGTGGACAAGGGTATATCCTGGCTGTTCCAGTTTGCCTACCTAGGGTGCAGGTTGTGGGAAAGAGTACAAGAGAACAGGTACCACATTATGCATTCTTTTGTTACAATTTATTACTCACTACATATTTATGAGTGTATCCGCACTGCACAATTACAGCAGCTTGATCCTACTTCAATGGCCATGGCTTTTTCCTAGGGAAACTGGAGATCGCTAATTTGCTGAGGCACTAGACCTCTCTGGCAAAGAATTCTGAATTTCTTGCCACCAAATATAAAATCCCAGGATTCCACAGAATGCAACCATGAATTATTGCTTGTCTCAAGAATGAAACTAGTAAAGAATTACATCCCCTGTGTGGACACATCCTATTTTAATTATTTTCATCCAACCCTTCAGTAACATTCCCAGGGTGGTTTACAAAATGAAAAAGCAATTAATTGTAAATATAAAATAATATAAAATAAACTTTAGGCCACAAAGTTATTAAATCAGCCTCCAACAGCGTACTGCATATGCAAAGGCTTTGGAGGGAGGACGTGAATAGCTTTGCCCAGCTCAGAAATGAATTAAGATCCACAGGCGCCTGTCTGTAGAGAATTTTTTTAAGGCTGATTAAATATTGAAATGTTCCTCTCTTCAGTAGCCAATCATGAACCTCAAAAGGCAGGGGTCTTGTAGTAGACCTAGAACTGAATATGCTAATTTACAGATATGTTCATAGGTAAACACCATATTTTGACTATATAAACTATACCACTACACCACTACACCTCATTGTTTTGCTAGATTATAATATTTATCATACACACACACACACACACACACACACCCCTAGGTAAAAGGTAAAGGTAAAGGTTTTTGTTAGACATGATTATCTAGTCATGTCCAACTGGTGCTCATATCTGTTACTAAGCAGAGGGAGCCAGCATTGTTAAAGGCGACTCCATGGTCAGCATGACTGCATGGAAAACTGTTACCTTCTCACCAAAGTGGTACTTATTTATCTACTTGCACTTTTACACGCTTTCAAACTGCTAGGCTGGCAGAAGCTGGAACTAGTGACAGGAGCTCTTCCAGTGGGCCTATCCACCTGAACTTTTATAAAGAACGAATAGAAACTCCCACTTCTGATCATAATTGCATATTTTAGATGATCATTTTATTGCTTGAATTGTATTTTTAAATGATGTTATTGTTTTATTGTAAACATTTTAGATGTTATTATAGTATTATGGTTGTAATCCCGCCTCGATCCATTGGGAGAGGCAGGAAATATAAATAAAGTTTATTATTATTATTATTATTATTATTATTATTATTATTATTATTATTATTATTATTAATGGGGCATCTCAATAATTCTTTACCAAAGAACTACATGTATAAAGCTGTAGAAGTGCTGAAGAAGCTACCTTTGAAAACCAGCCAACAACCTTTGAAAAAAAGCAAGGTCCCTTGGTCCTTTTTCCAGAACCTCCAGGCTGGCAAAAGAAAAAGAGTATCTTTTGTTCAATTCTCAACAACTTCCTGTTAGATTTCTCTGATGTACAGTATGCAGGGCTTCTTCTTAAGCAGGTCCAGGAATTTTGGTTATTCAGAGTAAAAGTGCTAACTTGTTAACTGGAGCTGGATAATTTACACATTTCACCAGTGTTTCATTATCTGCACTGTTTTCCAGTCTGTTTCCATGGCCAGTTTTTGAAATATCTTAGAGAACTCAGCACAAGAGTGGGGAACTTTTGATCCGTCAGATGTTTTAGCCTACAGCTCTCACAATCTCATATCATGCTGTATGGTACTGGTAGGAGCTATAGACCAAAATATCTGTAAGGCCAAATGTTCCTCATTGTTGCCTAATAGAGATTGAAATCTAACGTAGCTCTCCTGAACTTGAAATAATATTCATACAGGCTGGTGAAGTACCATAGTGGGCTACTAAAACTATGAATACAGATTTTAATTTTTAATTATTTTCTTTTCCTAGCTGTAAGAAAGGGAAAACCCCAGAACTCACCTCAAAAGTACTAGAAAGCAACAATAAAATGAGGGCTAAAAGCTACTAAGGGCTGAAACAGAGACCCACAAAAGTCTGGCTCTACGCTGGCTCGGAGACGTAGTGTTTAGATGCACCAATCCCCCAAGCCAGACAGAAGCTGTGCTGGCAATTACACGCCACCCGGCTTCTATCCAGCTTGGGGACATGGCATTTAGATGCCACTCACCCCAGAGCCATCAAAACGCTGGCTCTAGACGCACAGGGGCAGCTTTTTCCATCCCAGATAGGAGTGGGAAAGGGTGGAAGCTGGTTGGATTGGGGCTGCATGTCTGTTTGCCATGGTCCCAAATCAGCCATCTGTTTCGCCTCTAGGTATAGCCATGTAGGGACCACAATACAGTAAATAAATGGAGTGAAATGATGTTAAAATTATTACTATTATTTGATAGAATAGAGACTAAACTAAGAACAATTTTCTGCACCTATCATATTTTAATTATTAGAATTAAGAGTATGGAAGTTTTAGTTTGTGAGAACTAAAATATAACAGGTATACAAAATTGTTCTTGGATTCGTCTCTATTGTGTCAATAATATTAATTTTATTTCGCTCTATTTATTTACTCCATAGCTATACAAGATACTTAGTAGCTCTTTAGTCCAAGTTTTATCATTGTTATCTACTACCTTTGAGGTGGGTTCCAGGTTTTATCCCTTTCTTGTAGGAAGGGACATAATTAAAAATTAAGATCCGTGTTCATAAATTGGTTTTTATGTGGCTGATGAGAACTGCACCTTAGACTGGCCCTGTACTTTATTGATCTATTATTCAGTGGCTATTATTGTAGTGAGTGGCTTAGTTTTACTTTTTGGTTTCTCGTCCTTTTCCTTGCCTTATTTCTAGCAAATGCTGACAGAGATCCATGGAGTTAAACAAAAACCAACAGCATAGTGGGCCTAACTGGGTCACCAATATCCTAGTGGTCAGACAGAACACCATGCGTCCTTTCAGGGGTTGCTCCACAATTACTGGTGTGAGAGAGAGAAAGTTAAAGAACAAAATATTGTCCCAAAGCATTTCTTCTTCCTTACATTCCAGGCAAGCTAGAACTGGTGTAAAACTATTGTAAATTAATCAGCCGCATGTGTAATTAAGCTGAAGTGAGGGATGGTACAGCAAGCAACAAAGCAAAAAAGAAGGCGAACAAACTGAAGTTCTAACTTTGGAGGAGGGAGTGTTGCACCTTTGAAGGATGTTCTTTCTCTCTCTCCTTTATTTATATTTCAGCCTTTGGGGCACAAACAGCCATTTGACTTCCAGTTTTTTCTACAGCAAGGAATACAAATATGTAAGTAGATATGTTCCAGAAAAGAGGCAGAACTTTCTTTTCTGAATGATTTTCAAAAAAAGCAATACAAAAATTGTATGAAAACCTGCCATAATAGTAAGTAAAAGGAGCAATTAAGGGGGGGGGAGCCAATAAAGGGGCCTGTGACATGCTGAGATTTCAGAGCTTTCTTTGACTCCTTCAGATATCTCACAAAGATTTTTTAAAACTGCAAAACTGTAGTCCTCCTTGATATAAGATGAACAAATATCAGCTGATGTTTGGCTTCACGTTCGCTCTTATAGGGAAATCCTACCTACATATCTTGTTTAGGAGGTTTGCAGTCTGGAATGTAGATGTCATGCCCTCTCCCCAACAGTCAAGAAATCATTTTAATCTTTCATCTGAAATCTCTATTGTGTGATATCACTATTAATTAATTTATTTTTATTTAGGCGCGTTACAGATCGCCCGTTTGGGGCAGCCTGTAACTGGCCCTTTCCCCGCCGGATCGGGGCCTCATCTGCCACAGCGGCAGCCCCTGAGGCCCCGATCCGCCACTTTCCAGGCTGCAGGGAAGCAGCAAAAGGCCGCTTCTCCACGGCGTGGAAAGGGGTGTCCTTGGGGCTCCTTCTGGGGCCACGGAAGGGGCACCCCATTTGGAGGCGGCGCAGGCATGACGTAGTCATGGCAGCACCCGTGTGTATAGGAACACGCCCTTTCCTAACCCTAGTGACACCCCTTCTTAACACTAGTACGCGCAGAGCGCGTACTTAATGCCCATCTGTAACGGGCCTTAGTTTATTTATTTATTTCATTTGTATGCCACCTTTCTCCCAGAAGGGACCTGAGGCAGCTCACATATAATTTAAAAAAATACAATAGTAATTCAAAACAGTAAAATCATCTGGAAACAATGTAAAACCATATTAAAATATACAAAAGTTAAATGGCACAACCAAAAAACACACCCCACACCAAAGTCCCCCTGGCATGATTATATATTTAATGCCTGCTCAAATAAAAATGTCTTTGCTTGCTGACAAGAGGTGATAAAGTGATAAATAAAAATTGTTCCACAAAGAATGCTACAGGATAAGGGTAGGAAAACCATGGCTTCACAGTAAAAAAAATTCTTCTGTGTACTGAAGGAGGCTTCATGATTAATTGAAGAGAAATAAGCAAGGGACTTGACACAACTCTCAAGATTTGATGCATATTATACAGGTCAACTGAGCAGTGGCTCTTAGCCATGAATCTGCCAGTCTGTTGACCCTACAGGTGTCAGAGCGTTTTCGCACACACATACCCTCTTGTCCAGAATGTCAAGCAAAGGAATATCCTGTTTCATCATGTGCATTTTGCACTTATTCCAAACTAGGCTGTTCCAGTCACAGTGGCAGAACACAGTGGTAAGACATCCGCAATTTTTACAAATCCTGCCCGAACATCACCTTGCCTTCCTAATGCCATATTGCAAGCAATAGATGTGTAAAAAAATAAATAAATAGAAAATAGAAAATTGCACTGTATGAACAATAAATATGCAATTTCTTAACTGAATTGTGAGTGTATAGTGGAGTGATAGATTTGTCCCATAGGACTAAGCTACAAGTGTGAAAGACCTGATAAAAATCAAGTGAATATGCATGAACATCCTTGAGAGCCACACGAGGGAGAAGAGAATGAATATGATAACATACTCTCTTATTTTCTCAAGTGCTAAAATTCTACTCTCCAACAACATTCAGGTTGTCCAGGAAAATTGCCAGGAAATGAGGATATAACACAATTTAGGTCACCTTCCAAAAGACTGTCTTGCTGAGGTCCAATCTGGCTTATCATCTGTTAGATAAGAGATGTCCATGCACTCTCAAAAATCTAAAAGTTAATGTGTTCATAGGGAAATTACACTATGAGACATGTTGTATAATGCTGAATCCATCTGATAGCAAGGATTACAGTGACAAAATTACGGTGAGGTGAGGAGTTGCTTGATGGAGAAATATCAGTCTACAGAATATGCTTTTTCACAAGTAAGGTGATAGCCCTTTTATAAATATGTTTGTAGGAAGAAGGAAATCCATCTTTAAAGATTCAAGCGCTTGGCTCATATTTTTTGCCAAATATTATTCAAGTCTAGTATTAAAGTTTAATTTTAAAATAATTTTGAATATGAAACATTACCACAGGTTGATATGTAATTTGGCACATGGCTTGATTACTGATGGTACTAGTGATAGTGAAAAATGAGGTGTGGGAAAAATAACGGAAGTAATGTTTAAGGTTTTGATTGTTAGATGAATTGTTTTTCTGGTACTTATCACTTCTTCCTGTTCAATCCAGTGTGATTTGAAGACTAAAATATTTTTAGCATTTGGTTACTATTTTGGAGTACTGAAAAAGCTTTACTTTGCCAGTGCTACAACAAAGCGTTATGAGCAGTGTGAAAAGTCATGATGCAAATGAAATTTGTAACCACTCATAGTCCATAATGTGAATCAAGCCTCTTAATAATTTTGAACTTTGACTCAGGCATCAAAATTGAATTATGTTCATAATTAAAAACAAGATTTATTACGTTAATTTCTCACAGCTGCTGCCTGTCTTGTGGCTCCATATTGATCTACTCAGTTTGTAAACAAAACACATGTGATCAGCATTCCACATCTCCTCTGCACAATTTTTGTTTGGAACCTCATCCATTGGTGTCTGGACATCCCCACTACATAGTTCCAGTGGCTACTGTTTCAAATGTCTGTGTGTAAATTATTATATAACGTTCTAGACCAACATTGTTTGCAGTGAAATAGCTATAGTATAATATGCATCAAAGGGTTACAATCAAGTCAGTAGAAGTTTTCACTATATTTTATGGACCTGGCATCCAAACAAGCTCCAGGCATAAACAATAATACTGTACTAAAGTCTACACAGTGCCATGCACATTGTCAGCAATAAATAAATAAATAGCTTGAGAAGATGTGGTTTTGATATATGTTAAAAGAGCAACCATATATTTCAACAGAATCCATATGACTGTTCCACATAGGTTCTGTTCTTGGAAGCTGTTTCCTACCTGTGTTCTCACTATATCATTCAATCATAGAAGCTGTTGAGATTGCCCCTAAGGGGTGGCATGCAGCGCCCCTTTCCTGGCTGACCAGGGCCGCAGTAACATCATGCCATGGCCCCATCCAGCCTCTGGAGAGCGCAAAAAATGAGCTGCAAAAAGCAGCTACTTTTTGTGCCCTCTAAGGGGCGTCATAGTTGTGGTGGCGTGGTTTTAGGATGTCCCTTTGGTGCTGCATCATGTGGATGCAACATCGGAAGTACATCATGATGGTGTGCACTGTGTGGACCGGCGCACACCAAAATGGCTCCATGGGGGCTCAGTTAGGGCATCTAGCATCAGTACACTGTGCTCTGACTCTGTCCACAGGCCGGCGCTTTCCGCTGGTCTGTATCGGGCCTTTGTGTTCTTCTTACATCTTCATCATCTGCCCACACCTCCTTGAGTGTTGAAAGAACTTTTCTTAAGTCACTACTCCCATGAAGTCCCATAAGCTAGGTACATGTTGTTTACATGATAATGCCCATAATTGTCTTCCTCACCTCATGCACCTCACAGTACCTAATGGCACCTGGGGTAACCATAAATGTTCTCAATTTGCATCTGCCTACCACTGTGATCAACTAATCTGCCAATTTATTTGGCTGGCACACAAAAACATTACTTGTAGATCTCTTATAAAGGTAATCAGTGTGATGAATGCAAAAAGAAACAAAAGAAACAGTGATGATTGTTGGTTTTAATGCTAGTGCATCCATGCAAGATCTTAGTCCAAATTTAGGATAGTCAAAAGGACCTATCCTAGGTATTGTACCTTAGGTTTAGATGCAACTGCTCACTGAAATCAGACCAGTTTAGCACTACATTAATTTCCATAGTTCAAAGCTATGGAATTCTAGTATTTGTAGCTTGATGAGGCACCAAAGCTCTCTGACAGGGAAGACAAAATATTTCATAAAACTTCAAATCCCAGAATGCCATAGCATTGAGTCATGGCAGTTAAAGTGGTATCAAGACTGTGAAGTCGAAGGCTTTCATGGCCGGCATCCACAGTTTTTTTGTGGGGTTTTTGGGCTATGTGGCCATGTTCTAGAAGAGTTTATTCCTGCTGTTTCACCAGCATCTGTGGCTGGCAACTTCAGAGAATGTTGCCATGGAAGAGAGCTGGTTATACAGTGCACCTGCTCCATACGCAGGTGTGCCATACGCAGCTTCTGGTTTATGTGGAAGCTGCACTGCAATCTATTGAATGGCGCGTGTTCTATTGAATGGGGCTTGAGCTTACAAGATTATTGCCTTATGCGAGGGAGTGTGGAATGGATTCCTGTGTAAGGGAAGGCTCCACTACACACACACACACACACACACACACACACACACACACACATTGTGTGACCCTAGGGCAGAATGATTTCCATGTTAGCAGAACAATACACAGATTAACATAGAAATCACTTTATGTCAATGAAATGGCATGTTTGGATAGCCTGCCCAAGAGCAGTTTTTCCTCCTTGTGACTCTGGGAACAGCTTGATTGTAAAAATAGATTCTCATTGTAAAATAGCTCAGCAGTTAGTGCATTTACCTTTTTAATTGGCTTCAATTATGCAAGTACTGTATAATTATTGGCGTTTTCTCTTTTATTTCCCATAACTGTTAAAATGAGAATTAAACATTCACAATGGTTGAGGTGAAGCTGCTGAAAGTTCTCTTTTTTGTGGTTTTGCATCTTGATTCCCAGCACAATGTGTGGTTATTTTTACTTAAAAGGGGTATACAGTCAGCTCTCCACATTTACGGTTTTGAATTTTTCAAATTTGATTGTTCATGTGTTTAAGTAATAGGTTCTCTGTAGAAATCTCTAGGCGTTGGCGGAAACACCTTCGCTTAGACGACAAGACTCTCCTAGACCGACTGTTAAAGGACTACGGAGAGGCAATACGAGCAACAAAGAATTCGTTCTATGGTGCTCGTATTGCGTCCGCAGAGTCACGTCCGGCAGAGTTGTTCAGGGTGGTCAGGGAGCTAACTCAGCTCCCTCCTGCCCTGAACCAGATCCTTGAACCTTCTAAGGCCTGCTGTGACTTGTTCAATGACTTTTTCGTGGATAAAACTTCTCGTATAAGCGAAGGTCTGAACGCCGATATTATGGCAGAGCCTAGGGTAGAAGTGTCCAGAGCCTCCGCGAACTATGTTATTCTGGATCAGTTTGAGTTGGTGAGTACCAAGGATGTGGACAAGATCCTCGGAAGTGTTCGGAAAACAACCTGCTCTCTTGATCCCTGCCCCTCTTGGTTAGCGGCCCAGGGGGGGACCGGTGGTAACGTCCTTGTTACACCGGATAATTAACACCTCCTTGAGGGATGGGCGATTTCCATCGGATCTAAAATTGGCCATTGTAAAACCGATCCTAAAGAAGCCCTCCCTCGACCCCCTGGTACATAATAATTACCGGCCTGTTTCGCTGCTTCCATTCTTGGGGAAGGTGATCGAGAGAGCGGTTGCGATCCAGCTTCAGACGGTCTTGGATGAAACGGATTATCTGGACCCATTTCAAACTGGCTTCCGGGCGGGTCACGGGGTTGAGACGGCCATGGTCGCCTTGGTCGATGATCTCCGTCTGAGCGTCGACAGGGGAAGCGTGTCCCTGTTGGTGCTCTTGGACATCTCAGCGGCTTTCGATACCATAGACCATGGTATCCTTCTGGGGCGCCTGGCTGAGGTGGGAATCGGGGGCACTGCGCTCCAGTGGTTCCGTTCCTACCTCTCCGGGAGGTCCCAGATGGTGCAGCTGGGAGACGTGTGCTCCAGTGAGCGGACCCTTAAAACTGGGGTCCCTCAAGGAGCCATTCTGTCTCCCATGCTATTTAACATTTACATGAAACCGCTGGGAGAGATCATCCGGAGACATGGGGCGCGGGGTTATCAGTACGCTGATGACACCCAAATCATTTTCTCTATGTCTCCGACTGATGCAGTGACTGGGGATGGCGTCTCTCCTCTCGTGGCCTGTCTGGAGTCAGTAATGGGCTGGATGAGGAAAAACCGACTCAAACTGAATCCAGAGAAAACGGAGGTACTAGTGATAGGTTCCCCCGGTCCAGGAATGGCGGTGGTTCCACCTGTCCTGAACGGGGTCACGCTCCCTGTGAAGGACTCCGTGCGCAGTCTGGGGGTGCTTCTTGACTCGTCGCTTCACCTGACTGCTCAGGTGAATGCGACGGTCAAGAGCACTTGTTACCAGCTTCGGCTGATTCGCCAGCTGCGCCCATACCTGGACCGGAGGGACCTAGAAACTGTTGTACATGCTCTGGTAACTTCGAGATTGGACTTCTGCAACGTACTCTACATGGGGCAACCCTTATACCAAACTCGGAAGCTCCAAATGGTACAGAATATGGCAGCCCGGCTGGTCACTGGCGTATCCAGGACCAGCCACATAACACCTGTGCTTAAAGATCTCCACTGGCTGCCTATTCGCTTCCGAGCTCAATATAAGGCGTTGGTTATTACCTATAAAGCCCTAAATGGCTTGGGTCCAGGATTCCTAAAGGACCGCCTTTCCCCGTACAATCCGCCTCGCACCCTCAGAACATCTGGGCAGCAACTACTGAAGGTGCCTGGGGCTAGGCTAGCTTCTACTTCTAGAAGGGCCTTTACCACAGCTGCCCCAGCCCTTTGGAATACGCTGCCCACGGAACTCCGCTCATCCACCACCCTGGCCCAATTTAGGAAGGATCTTAAAACCTTCCTATTTAAACAGGCATTCCCCGACTAAATATCCTGTGGGCCTCCCTCCTCTTCCGTGGCCATGAGG
Source organism: Sceloporus undulatus (assembly GCF_019175285.1). Taxonomy (NCBI): domain Eukaryota; kingdom Metazoa; phylum Chordata; class Lepidosauria; order Squamata; family Phrynosomatidae; genus Sceloporus; species Sceloporus undulatus. Next base: position 40,210,093 of record NC_056523.1, on the reverse strand, counting down.
ATGGGCTATCGGGGCCTTTGCTATTGTTTTAGATTGTGTTTTATTGATGCTTATGTTTTTAATCTGTATTTGTATGCATTTGCATTGTTGTAAGCCGCCCTGATCTTTTTGGAAGGGCGGGATATAAATAAAGATTTTATTTATTTATTTATACTCTACTAGACATTGACCATAAAACTGTGAAGGAGGACCTAGAGAATCCTAGACAAAAACACTTCTCCAGACATTTGTAGGTCTTCCAACACAATTCTGTGGTCAACTTCCAGTGGATGTTGACCACACATTTGCACTGGAGGGCCTAGATATTCCTAGATAGATGTTCTCTCAGGTAAAATACAAACAAATATTTTTTAAACATAATTGTGTGTTTTTTCTCAGTTTCACCCAGGTCCTGCACCCATATCCCCAGCAAATGTGCAGAGCCCACTGTAGTAGTAATGATTTATTTGATTTTTAAATTTGCACTTTCACTGAATTGTTAGAATAGCCAGGATATATGAACAATCTTTTTGCTCTCCCAGTCAGCAGCAACATTGCTTTATTTGGCAACCTCCCTGCTGTTGGTCTGGATGGCATAGTCACAGGGTAGATCACTTGGCATAATGGGTATCCAGAACCTAGTAAGACCTCCTACTCTTTTGACTTTTATTGGGAATGATGAGTTGCCAAGCACCTTGCTTTCCCTTGAAAACCATGGGCAGAGTGTTGCCAAGTGGCACACCATTATCATGATCTCACACTTACCAGCCACAGCTTTGAATATGTTTACACACAAACAAAACTGATTTATTCTAAGCTGCTCTGCAGTACTACTTATCAAATGTTTCCATGCAGTGTGCCATTATATTGGTTTCTGACAGTGCCAAAATGTGGCTTTAGAGAGAGGAGGGATTCTCAAAAGGTGCACAGATTTACCTGTCATCAGTGAGAGACTAAGATGTTTGGCTTGAAACAGTGTGTGTTGGATTTGTACACTATGCATAAGCATTAGAAGGTAAGATTAACAAAAAATACTCAGAGCTTCAAAATAAGAGAATTTGCCACAGTAATAGGGAGAAAACTGAGGAAAGAATTAGTAACTCATCACACTACACTGTAGCGTACAGTGTTCTAGGAAGTAGTGATAATCCACATCTGTCCTATCTACCATGTGGCTGCCAGATTGGCAGAGACATCTATTGAATTTGTTTGTGAGAGCACTGATGGCACATTGGGTTGCTAGATCTCAGGTCCTGATACCAAGGAGTGACTTGTGGTGATGTCATGGGGGCCCAACCTGGTGATGATCAATTTGATTATTTACAGTTCTATGGGGCCTTTATTCCAATGAGTTCAAAGCAGTATACCTGTGCCTCTCCTTCCCTGTTTTCTCCTCACAAAAATCCTGTGAAATATACCAAGCTGAGAATAACTGGCACAAAGTGACACAGTGAGATTGATGGTTCAGTGAACATTACAATCTAAATACACATTCCAGTGAAGCACTCTTACCACTATATCACACTGGCTCTCCAATTCATGTCATTACTATCTAATTTTTGCTCTGCTACAGCAAAATCAACCAAGAGCTGAATCTGAATCGCTCTGTCCAACATTCAAACCCAGTGATTTCCAAACTTGAAGCCTTACAAGTGTTTTCGACATAAATTCCCAGAATTCCTGACCATTGGCCAAACTGGCTTGGACTTTTCAGAGTGAAAGTCTAGAACAGCCGGAGTGCCAATGTTTGGAAACCACTACTCTAACCACTTCCAACGGGGCCATGCTTTTATCGTCTTACTTTTTCTCCTCAAGCCTGAACATTTTCCAAATGAAAACACTACTAGACCAATAACCCTCAAATGGAACGATATCTTTAGTCCCTTTCCTCCATACTACACATATACAGATACACACAAACACCTGTGTTGTTATTTGGATTTCTTCCCATTTTCAAAGTGCTGTTTCGGAGAAAAAGGACTCTAGTTCTTTGCTTCCAAAATCTTCCACAAACCAACAGTGATGGAAAGTTGGAGGTAGAAGGTCAGATTGGCAAGACCTATGCCAGGAGAGGGTAAGAAAGAAGTACCACTAGTGGGGAGAAGAGGTTCCAGTGGGATCCTTCAACACCGGCTGCTTTGCATCTGTCTTAAGGAAGGAAGGGAAGGAAAGGCTGGGAGGAGACAGAGAAGATGGGAAAGGAGGAAGTACAGCCCACACATCATCCTGAGTAAAATGTGCCCCCTGTTGCAAAGGAAATGGTCGGGTAGGAGGAGGAGAGATGGAAAAGACAAGGTAGGAGGGAGTGCAGCTCAGGCTTCTTGTGGCTCTGCATGCTCCCAACTTCAAAGAACAGAAAAGCTCAGAGCCCCCCATCCCCTCAAAAAAGAGTTTCTGGTGCTCACTCATTAGCCAGGGTTAGCAGCAGCCTGGTTTACAAGCTGCAGCATGTCCAATTTAAAGAGTGGGGTTGTTTGTTTGTAAAAGATCAGGTCAGGAGTCCCTCAGCAATTTGAATAACTTGGACAGAGGCTCAAAACCAGACACTTAAGGCAGCATCTGAAGGCTTGGTCACTCTATAAGTAACAGTAATAGGAAGCCTGAAAGCCTCCTTGTGTTCCACTTGTGAAAGGCAAGGTATAAAATTAATTAAAGGTTAAGAGGTGATATGATAGCCCTGTTTAAATATTTGAAGGGATGTCATATTGAGGAGGGAGCAAGCTTGTTTTCTGCTGCTCCAGAGAACAGGACCCAGAACAATGGATGCAAACTGCAGGAAAAGAGATTCCACCTCAACATTAGGAGGAACTTCCTGACAGTAAGGGCTGTTTGACAGTGGAACATACTCCCTCAGAGAGTGGTGGAGACTCCCTCCTTGGAGGTCCTTAAACAGAGGCTGGATGGCCATCTGTCGGGTATGCTTTGATTAAGAGTCCCTGCATGGCAGAGAGTTGGACTAGATGGTCCTTGTGGTCTCTTCCAACTCTAGGATTCTATGATTCTAAATAAAAATAAATAAAAATAGCAGCAACAACAAAAACAAAAATTGGGGTTCAAACAAGAGCCAAAACATGCTGCAGAGGTGTCACTTGGGGATGCGGGGAGTGCAGATGCATCAGGTGGCACCTTAAATGGGGGTGACACCACTGCTCCTCAAACGTCTTTCCTTTGACTGTCTTGTTTGCCTGCATCCCATTAAAATGCTGAAGAGATGGTGTGAGTAGGAATGGCTGAGTGGGAAGAAAAGGAGGGACCCTAGGTTGGTTTGTTCATTTTTTTTTTTTTTAAAAATGGAATTTAAAATCAAAATTATTTGTTGTTTTTTTAAAAAAAATTCTTTAAAAATACCATACCTTATCAAATTTTCCCTTTAACCACATGAAGGTATGTACACATAATAATAATAATAAATTTTTATTTATATTTTCCCGCCTCTCCCAACGGATCGAGGCAGGATTACAGTCAGTATCACTTCAACAGTACATAGTAAATTCTAATACAATTATTTAAAATCAACTTATAAAAATAAAATGTTTTCTAAAAACATACATATTACCATTCACAATTTAGCATCCTGAGGTAGATTGCTATTTGAGAGTTGTTTCCTTTATAGAGAGTCAGGGGGGTATGCTTGTCGGAAGAGGTGCGTTTTCAACGCCTTCTACATTAGGCTGTGCATATGATATTATAAAGGTATATTTTTAATTTTAATAGTTATTTATGCCCCAACAGTTACCATTACGTTCAGTGACACAGGGGAATTGATTTGTGAATAGCATTTGAACATTTTTTTTTACTAAGTTTCTATATGCTGTGTTATGGGAGGAGATCAATTGGGGGTGACTCCATGAGTCAGTGCACCAGGGGACATCAACCTTAGGAGCACCACTGAGGCAATGTTCCTTTTTAGGTGGTCAGAACCAGCATGACAGCCAGCATGGCTTCAGAAATAAGTTGCTCTCTCTGCTGAGGTGAAGCAGAAGCTCAAACTACAAATGATGCCAGTAGTCTCATAGCTGCTCATTTCCAACCCTAGTAAATTGCTGGTGAACATAATTCTGGACTGAGGAGAATCTTTGCAGCTCAAGAC
>NC_056523.1:40200349-40206014 GCF_019175285.1 Sceloporus undulatus | reverse complement strand
TGATTCTGCAGAAAACCTCAACCTAAGTTCATTTGTATGTGCACTGTCTTTGCTCTTGATCTGGTACTGCAGATTTATGGCTGTGTCTGCACTGCAGAAATAATGCAGTTTGATTCTTCTCTAACTGCTATAGCTCAATACTATGGAATTCTGGGATTTGCAGTTTTGTGAGATATTTAGCCTTTTCTGTCAACACTCTGGGAACAGAACAAACTACAAATCCCAGGATTCCATAGGTTGGAGCCATGGCAGTTAAAGCAATGTCAAACTTCATTATTTATGCAATATAAATGGGACCCATGTGTGAAATAATAAAGTGTGTTAATGGCATTATGAACTGAGCAATAAGGAATATTGGTTAAAACAATCTACTCTGTCGTTGAATTTTTCACACTTCAGAAAATTAAGACCTTTTTCACTGAAAAAATTAGGAGATCTAGTAAAAAGTTTGCTGAAAATGCACCGTTTGAAAAGGATCAATTATGCATTTATTTAAAATTATGCAAGGTATGTAAAACAAATCTCCAGAGGAAAAAAAGGAATACATTATAAACATAGTCTACTCAAATCATATCATTTCTTGACACCGAAATTCAGAGACCTTGAGGGATATTCTTTAAATTGCTTGTATATTAATATGCCTGCTGGCTTAATCCCAGGAGCAAAAGCAGGGTGGGAATCAATCAGCAAGTTCTAGAAAACAACAAATGTTGCTCAGCAATGAAAATATATGCATACAAGTAATCAACTCACAAGTCTGTAACTGTGTTAAGGTGTTTTCAGATTGATGTTCAAGATTAATACTAGGAGATTATTATTTTGTAATAACTTGACATACAACAGGTTCATATATGATTATTCATCCCAGACATTCTTAAAGCAAGACATAGTGGGTCTCTCTAAGGATTCACCAAATTGTTCATATAGTTAAGATTCTGACACTGTTATTTCTGTGTTGTTGTCCTGTCAGCACTGGCAAATAACCATACAGTTTCTGCCACCATTCCCTTTTCCCACTGTCTAACTGGCTTGGGATGATGAGCTAAAAAAAAAAAAGACAATTAATTTTCTGCCACTTCCATGATCACCTACAGTGGAGCAAAAGAAAAGAGGATTTAAAACAATAACAACATGAAATTGGCAGTCATCACTGGAATTTCAGCATCTGACACAGCCAAGAATGTGTGAGCATAAGATTAATGAAGTCACATTAGTTTTGTCCTGAAAAATTGTAATTTGCCCAAAGCTACCCACTGCACCCATAGATAAGGATCTAAACACAAAAGGAAGGGTTTTAGGTCTCATTTCAGTGTTGAGTGCATGCTTTTAATTTATATGTTAAGTCCTGATCTTTGGAGTACACCCATAATACACAGTTATTGTATTTGGATACTACTACCACTGATATTGGCCCATGTTACAGTATCCTGAGATTTGTAGTTTGATGAAACAATTAGGATTTTCTGTTACAGATCTTTAGGGTTGCACTTCAGTGTAGTGGCCTACAGCTCTCTGGAAGATAATTCTGAGTGTTAATTCCAGTGTTCCATAGAAAGGAGACATAACAGTTAAATTTTCATCAATGTGTTATGATTCTACATGGTTGCTACACTGGAGCTAAATAAATAATAAAATATAAAAACGATATAACTTCTCCCTCTTCTGTGTCTTTGGCGTGGTACAGACCATGGAAAAGGGGCGGTTTTCAGCCGCCCCTTTTCTTGCTGGGTTGGAGGCAGTGCAGCCTCACCGGCAGCCCCTTAGGCCCCAACCTGGCACTTTTCAAGGCCATGGAGAAGCGGCAAAATCCCACTTTTCCATGGCCTGGAAAGAGGTGTCCATGGGGCTTCATGCCCTTGGACACCCCGACAGGTGTGGCGAAAAGGAGAAAATGGCCGCCTGGCTCCTTTCTCCTTTGCATCGCTGGTGGAGCTATGTAAAAGCCACGCCAGCATTGCGCGCGCACAGGAGCTCCGTTTCAGTGCTCCTTCCCACACCACTGAAAGGGCGCCCCAAGCACCCTGCAGTGCCGCGGTGTAGTCAGGCACACACCAGTCCATGTGAAGGTGGCACGTGCTTGATGCCATTGTCGCATGCACAGTATGAATGGCACACTTCCAAAATGCTGCAATCCATACGAACTAGGGCTGGGGAGCGTGCCAATGCTGCATGCTCCCCAGCCCTAGTTTTGGCCCGAGGACGGCGCTTCTGCGTCTTCTGTATTGGGCCTTTAGTTCCCTTTCAGAAGGAAGCTCAATGGTTTGTACAACTGCAGTGAATCCTGCAATAAGCTTATTCTATATGAAGTATTTTCAGCCATCCCGTAAAGAAAGTGGATGAATACAGAGGAACTCAGATGGAATACTCAAGACCCAACAAGACTATAGAGAACTCTTATCTGAGAAGCAACACAACAATGGATCTCATCTACCCTGCTCTCTTGAACAGTATTGCCACAAAGCCCAAATCACTGTAAAAATCAATAACAAAATCAAATTCCACACCAATAAAAAATAGGATAGTAACTTGCATGTTTTCTCTTCGCAGTATGCATGCAATCAGGTGTTAATGCCTCACCTGGAACTACAACTTCAATTTCTTCAGACATAGAAGTTCCCAGCTCATTGGCAGCATAGCAGCGATATTTTCCTTGGAAAATGGATATGTTCCCACGGTTCTTAACAACAAATGTTCCTGAATTATTTGATGCAATTATCCTTGAGTCATGTTGTAGATCAAATGGTTTCCCATCTTTTGTCCATTTAAATCTGAAAAGACAGGAGATTAGCATGAAGCACTTGTACAGGCAGCACTAATGTACCAATAAATTTGTTCCTGAGAGCACAGATTCACGCTATAGCAGAAATTGGGCCACTCTTCAAGTACTGTAAACCTTTCTTCAGTTAAACTCTATGTTGCTCTATATCAATAAAATAAAATGAGGAAATAATAATTGAGGATGGAACCCGATGGGAATGCGTGGCGGCGGTGGCATTCCCTGTGCAGTAAACTAGCGTTCTGGGCCCCATCGGGTCCCCATCACGCTCCGTGCGCGGCCCCGCTCATGCCCGTTGTAACACATCGGGGAACGTTTTATCCCCGGTGCGGTAAACTTCAAAGGTTGTAAAAGAACCCTGTTCACACTTCCTGAGACTGTTGACAGGGTAGAATGCACTTTACCTCAGTCATTTCTGAGCAGTGTGAAATGCTTCAGGTGTTTGTTTGTTATTTACGATTTGCAAACATGAAAACTTTGCATAATATGGAAAGCTTGCCTTTAAAAAAGGTGTACATAGGCCTGTGCAGATATAGGCCTGAAGCCACCTCCATTTTGGCAGATCAGGGCCACAGCAGCCATATGCCATGGCTCGAATCTGGCCTTTCCAAGGCACAGAAAGGAGCTGCAAAAAGTGAGTCCTTTTTGCAACCTGTAAAGGTGCTGTAGCTGCCGCACCATGGCTTTATGCCACTCCTTTGGTGCTGCATCATCTAAATGCAGTAGCAGAGGAGCACCATGATGCTACATGTAGTGCAGCGCACAGGGTCACATCGTCATGAGGGCAGAGTCGGGAGATGTGTCGTATGGACGCCATGTCCCGACTCCACTCCCAGGCCGGCCTTAATGGCCAGTCTGCACAGGCCCCATATGTGCATATTAGAAAATTGTATACAAATTGTAGATTTGGGGGGGGGGGTCCTTCCAAAATATGAAACAATTTTCTTGACAGAAAAAGTCCCCTAAACCAATATCAATGTGAAAGAGGATGAGAATGTTGATGAAGTTCTGAGATGCAACAAAAATGAGACTGAGGTTGCATCTACACTGCAGAATTAATAAAAAATAATAATAATAAAATAATAAATAAAATTTTTATTTATATCCCGCCCTTCCTACGATCAGGGCGGCTTACAGTAAAGTTTAAAACAGCAACAACAATCCATACAGCAATGCACAAAGATTAAAATACAAAAAACAATACAAATACAACAATTATTCAAAAATAACAGGTAAAAAGCCCCATAGCCCAACCTCATGGCCACGGAAGAGGAGGGAGGCCCACAGGATTTTTATTCGGGGAATGCCTGTTGGAACAGGAAGGTTTTTAAGTCCTTCCTGAATTGGGCCAGGGTGGTAGATGAGCGGAGCTCCGTGGGCAGCGTGTTCCAAAGGGCTGGGGCAGCCGTGGAAAATGTCCTCCGCGTGGTGGAGGCTAACCTTGCCCCAGGCACCTTCAGTAATTGCTGCCCAGATGTTCTGAGGGTGCGAGGCGGAATGTACGGGGAGAGGTGGTCCTTTAGGTATCCTGGGCCCAAGCCATTTAGTGCCGTTGACACTGCTTTAACTGCCATGGCTCAATGCTATGAATTCTGGGATTTGTAGTTTTGCAAGATATTTAGCTTTCTCCATCAGAGAGGTCTGGTGACACAACAAACTTCAAATCCCAAGATTCTGCAGAATGGAACCATGACAGTTAAAGTGATGTCAAACTGCACTGATTCTGCAGTGTGGTAGCAGCTTGAAGGTTGTTTGCATCCCAAACTGTGACAGAAAACAAAGGAAACTTTGAAATTGCTTATACTTTCTGCACAGAGTACACAAAGCTACAATAAGGCATGGGCTGAAGAATGCTTGAATCCTTTTCCAAAGTGTTTGATAGGTAAATGTCCATTCATAGCCAATAAAGTGGGGTTGGTCACTGTGTGACTTGCAGGCTAGGTAAAACCATTCCAAGCTCCTGTGTAGCTCCTGGCCTGCCTAGTTCTCCCTTATGTTCCCAGTTATTCCCCAAGTTCTGAGATCCATTCTAAAATACCCCCCCCCCCAATAAAAAAATAATTAAACCTTCAGAGAAAATAAAAAGTATATTGGGACACAACTGAATATAATAGCACTGATTGTGTTGGGCTGCCCCAGCAAAGCAGAAAATTGGTTGCTTGATCACCCAGAAATGACCTCCAGTTTTTAAAACATCCTATCTGAAAAAAAATGGCATCTGTCTGCCCAACAGAGCCAAAAATGTCAAACACCACTGTGAAGGATAGCGTGTAATTTGATCCTAACCAATAGGATAGAGCTGGCTACTGGATCCAAAGCATTTGATATTTTAGGAAGAAGTGACCATACAATGCTAGAATTCACAATTGTAGGACAGGGCAAAGAAGAGTATAGTCATAATACATTTCAGGAAAGTTGATTTTAACAAGTCAACAAGTTCAGAGAAATACTGAGTAGAATCCCATGGCTAGACACACTAAATGAAAAAGACACCCAGCAAGGGTGGGAGTACTTGAGAAAGGACTTGTGAAAAACACAATCACAAACAATCCTATTGAAGAAGAAAAATGAGAAACATCTGGGGGAAAGAAGCTGATGTGGCTGCACAGAAAGGAGAGGGGAGGGAAGAGTACATGTATAAAGAAGAAGGAATAATGCAGATGTATAGCCCAAGGTTGCAGTAATAGTATAAAGAATGCTGAGGCTCGGAATGAGCTGAGACTGATGAGGCAAGGAAAAAAGCAACAACAACAACAAAAAAAAGGGGGGGGGGGTTCCAGATATATTCCAGGCAGGAGAGTGACCAAGAAGACAGCTGTTGTTCAGTAAGGATGAATAGGCTAACAGAGCACAACAAAAAGGTAGAACTACTCAATACCTATTTTGCTT
>NC_056523.1:40099996-40200339 GCF_019175285.1 Sceloporus undulatus | reverse complement strand
CACACACACACACACACACACACACACACACACACACACACACACACACTCTCTCATATCTCTCCAGGGAACTACAGACCAGTCAGCCAAACCTCTGTATCAGTGAAACTGTTAGAACTGATTATACAGGAATCTGTCTTCAAGTATCTTCATGGCAATGCAGCAATCCAGAGGAGCCAATATGGGTTTGTTAAGAACCAGTCCTTCCAGACTATTCCTGTACAATAGATCCTACCCATCCATAGTGGATAGATGGGTTGTTCATCCACCTCCTCACAGCTGGGAAAACTGTGGGAGGTCAAGCTCATAATAATCAGTGGATGGCAATGTGCATGTTCCCGTGTCAGTGCAACCATGGGTTTGTGACACCACTGGCTAATATGGGGCAGGACAATCAGCAGCAGCTTCAACCCATGAATGGTTAGGTGCCAATATGGCAGGTTCACTGTATCTTTTTTTGATCAGATCATTAGTTTAAGCCAGGGGTCGGCAACCTCCGGCCCGCGGGCTGGATGCGGCCCGCGGAGGCCGTTGGAGCGGCCCTGACTGCTGCTGCCGCTGCCGCCGCCACCGACAGCGGTTGCGGCTTTTTGCCGCTCTGGACGCCGCCATTTTGGGTGAAAAATGGCGGCGCCCAGAGGCGAAGTCTCGCGCGACCACAAAAAAGGTCGCACAAGACTTCAGCCTCCAGGAGGCCCGCTGCAGCCACCGGAGCCCTTGAATTGGGCTCAGACGGCGGCAGCGGGCCTCTGTGAGGCCGGGACCATCGCTGGCACCGGCGGGTGGGCTGTCAGAACCAAGGAGCCTCGCTGTAGCGAGGTCTCCTGCGCCGGCGGGAGGGCTGCCAGAGCCAAGGAGGCTTCGCTGTAGCGAGGTCTACTTGGCCCTGGCCGGCTCCCTGCGCCGGTGAGAGGGCTGCCAGAGCCAAGGAGGCTTCGCTGTAGCGAGGTCTCCTTGGCCCTGGCCGGCTCTCTCCAGGCAGGGAAGGAAGGGGCAGGGGGGGAGGAGGAGGAAGAGGAGGAGGAGGGAGGAAAGAAAGAGGAAGAGGAGAGAGGAGGAGGAAGGAAGGAAGGAGGAAGAGGAGGGAGGAGGAGGAAGGAAAGAAGTAGGAGGAAGAGAAGCAGGGAGGAAGAAGAGAAGGAGGGAGAAAGAAGAGGAGGAAGGAGGAAGAAAGGGGAGGAAGGAAGGAGGAGCAGTGCATTTCTGTATATTTTCAGTGTATTTAATGCTAAAAGGTCTGCTGTAACAATGATAGTGGTGGTGGTGTTCGTGGTGATGGTGATGATGATGAGTGAGCTTGATAGCCATGCAACTACTGTTTCTGAAGCTGAGAAAGTGTCACCTTCCAAAGTGTGTTTTGGGTGCTTGTAATGCTAACAAGTCTCCCTTGCTTTGACAATGATAGTGTGATGATGGTGATGATGATGAGTGAGCTTGAGAGGCAGGCAACTACTGTTTCTGAAGCTGAGAGAGTGTCACCTTCCAAAGTGTGAAATGCACAAATGTGCTGTTGTGTGTGTTTTGGAATGCAGGTTGGGGGTGTTTGTCCAGAAAGGGACCGAGGAGGAGAGGGCGGGCACACGCCGCCTCCTCCTTGCGGGGCTTCAGTGGAGGCTCCGCCCCTGGAGGGTGGCTCCACCCCTGGAGGGTGGAAGCTCCACCCCCAGAATGCAGCCCCGCCCCCGGAGGGTGGAAGCTCCACCCCTTCGCTTCAGCCCCCCAACTTGTCTGAGGGACAGCAACCCAGCCCCCGGCTCCAAAAGGTTGCTTACCCCTGGTTTAAGCAGATAGTGAAAATAATGAGATAGCATTTATCTGGATTTCAGCATACTGTTTGATAAGGTCCCCAATAATATTTTGATCAGCAAATTGACTAAATATGGAATAGATGGGAACAGTGTCAGATCGATCAATAATTGGTTGGGAAATCATTCTCAAAAGAATCTTAATCAATGGCTGGATTTCATACTGAAAGGAGTTCTTGAGTGGAGTGCCTTAAGGGTCTGTCCTACTCCTACAGTCACTAAGCTTCAACAATTTTATTAATGACTTAAATGACAAAAGGGAATCCTTATCAAGTTTACAGATGACGGAAAATTGGGAAGGGTGTCTATCAAGACTGTAACATAATTCAAAAGGACCTAGATAAACTAGACATTTGGGAAGAAATTAATAAAATGAATGTCAGTACAAACAATGCAAATGCCTACATTCAAGTCACAAAAGCCACACAAGTATTGGATGGGGGACACATGGCTCAGTAGTACTACATGTGAAAAATACCTTGGGATTTATTTATTTTTTATCATGAGTTGAGCATGAGCCAGCAATGTGGTGCTGCAGGAAAAGATTATGAATGCTATTTTAACCTTTATTAATGAAAGCATATTTTCCAAGTTAAGGGAAATATTATTTCCACTATATTCTATGCTGCTCTCTCCTCATCTGGAGTACTGTACTCAGTTCTGGGAGCCTAATTTTAAGAAGGATATAGAGAAGGTGGAGCAGATTCAGAAAAAAAAACAATAAGATGATAAGCTGTATGGAAAACAAAACATATGAGGAAAAGTTGAAGGAGGTGGGCATGTTCAGCAGGTGAAATGAAGACTGAGGGCTTGAGGATTTGACAGAGGCAGATCTGGTCTCTGCTGCCCTAGAAGGAAGACCAGGACTATTGGTTTGAAGTTACAGAGCAGGGGTAGGCAACCTTTTTGAGCCGGGGGCCGGGTTGCTGTCCCTCAGACAACTGGGGGGCCGAAGCCAAAAAATAAATAATTAAATATTTTTTTTAAAAAAAATTAAATATATAAATAAACCAGGACAAATGTAGGACAAAATTTTCAAATGGAAGACACTTTTTTTTAAAAAAAATGGAGGACACGTGAAAAAAATGGCTGATTCTTTAAAAAATGTTAATATAAATGCATGTTTCTGAGGCTTCTATAGACAATTGCCCCCCAAAGGCCCCAGTGGCAATCGGTGGCAGGACCAGGCCGGGGGCCGGTCCCAAGGCCTTGCCGGGCCGCATTCGGCCCGCGGGCCGCAGGTTGCCTACCCCTGTTACAGAGTTTAGATTTTGATTTGACATTAGAAGGAACTTCTTGACTGTAAGAACAGCTCAGCAATGGAAACAATTGCCTGAAGAGGTTGTGAGGTCTCATTCTCTGGATGTCTTCAAAATGAGGCTGGACAGCTAATTGCTTGGGAAGCTTTAGCTGGAGAACCTACACCTACACCCAAGTGGCCCCTTCCAACACTGTGATTCTAGGATTCTTTATTGATCCATCTAGATCAGTACTGTTGAGAATGACTGATAAAACATTTCTACACTTTCAGAACCTGGAGCCTGAACATACAAAGCATCTGCTTTACCACTGAGATATGGCTCATCTCAAAAGATAGTCGCTATTAGATACCGAGAACAGTAGGTTTAATTATTGATCACTAATATGAATCATAGAATCATGAAGGCTGCTGTTCATGGTTAAAATTTCTCTTTGTAGAAGTTGTAGAAAATGAAAAAATGCAGTGGGAGATAACATCAGACAGAAAACTGTTTCACAGGAAAAGTTTGAATTAATTTTTTTTGTCATTGGTAAGTCAGTAATCCTCCCCCCCCCCCTTCACTCTAGAGAATGTATCATTTCTGTTCACAATGACTGGTTTTATCAACAGTGGGTATTAAAATCTGTTTATGCTGTGCATGGATTTGTAATCCTCTTGATGTGTAAACAATGTCACCAAAAATTACTATCGGAAAAATGTCTGAACTCCAGACACGTACAGCATTTTCATCCCTGAAGGCTGTAGACACCTATGTGATGTTGGGAAAGGGTCTGGAGGATATGTTTGTGTATCACATGCATGCATATCCATCACAGTGATCTCATGTTTATACCAGGAATAAATGGAAAAGATTTTTCTCTGCATTCTCTTTTCCCCAGCATAAAAATATAAGTCTGCCAGAAATCCCTATACACATTGTTAGCAACAGCAAAAAAGAAGAAATTGGCAGGAAATTGGCAGAAAATCATCAGGTGGGAACTTTGGCAGTGGTAGTGATAGTGGTGGTGGAATGGGTGTCAGAACATCCATGGAAGATGCACCCAGAGTCCGCTAATGCTGCATTTTATTGTACCAATACATTTAATAAATTTAGAGAAAGAAAATCCCTGAGTTTTTCTAAGACATTCTATGATGAAGACATGCATGCAAAACAATATACAAAACTTTTGGTGCTATTGGGATCATAAACCTTACCCAAATAAATGTGTTGACAACAAGTGTATGGTTGATATAATAAAATATAGCTGAAATCTGGAAGGCAAATTGTGTAAATGCATGGAGACAGCTGCTGCACACTGATTGCTATTACACACTTCATATACTTTGCTAAGTGAGTGGTTTAAATCATGGTGTCATGACTGCACTACCTACCAGGTCACTTCTACATAGGAAACATAGGGATGATTCAGACAATCTCGATCTAATAAAACATGCTTCCTAATGTTAAGAATGAGTGTTGTATTTCCACCTCTCTTCCCTCCCTGTATGTTCTGACTTTTGTGCTTCTGTCATTGGAGATTATCACACAGGGCAGGAGGGATCACTCCTGTCCTTACCCCGTCCTTATCGTGTTTGTGCTTATCCCATCCTTCTCCTGTCAGTGGCACCCATCATTGTATTAATGTGAGTTTCCATTAATACGAACTGACAGTGCCATGCCACTTCAGGGACGGGAGAAGGACGGGATAAGCATGACATCATCTGAAAATCTTATTGCGATCACACAATAAGAATGGAGTAAGAACAGGATAATGATGACATTATCTGAAAATCTCAGCACGATCACATGGGAATGACAGGACAGGGATAGGACAAGGACATCCTGACCCTGTGTGATAATTTCCAACACTTAAACAACAATTTCTTGTTACATCCAAACTGGGAACTGTGGCCTAATATCTTCCTACAGTAGGAATCTGGATTCTTGTTGGAAGCAGTGGTATTATTAAGCTTACTAACAACATGGAGTCCATTTGTTACATACAAACTGGCCTAGCTAAAATACATATGATTTGGATATTAGATACCATAACTTTAAAAACCCTCTAACCTTCAATGCCATTTTTAAAATATTTTTTATTCAACACATACACTTGAATTCATAAAATAACATTAAAAAAGAAACAAATATTAAGATTTTCTCAATACCAATATTTTCCGCCCATTTTATTGTATATTCTTTCAGCTATTCATTTTCCATTTATATTCTTAACATTTTACAGTGGGACCTTGGTATCCATGGGGGATCTATTCCAAACTCCATCGTGGATATCAAAATCAGTGGATGTTTAAGTTCCAACTCAGTTTGCAAGCTGCCACCACCGCCTTCCACCTCCTCTTCCTCCTACCTGTCCTGTTAGTCATCCTCCTTCTCCTCTTTGCCAATTGCTGCTGCCACCTGAGAACAGTAGCTTCTGCTGGATTGGGGCTCTGAGGAGCTACCTTGCCATTGGTAGAAGTTGCTCTTCTTGGGCAGTGGCAGCAATTGCAAGGAGGAGGAGGAAAAAGACAATGATGAGAAGGATTGTTAAGAGTAGTAGTAGTAGGAAGAGAACTGCTAGCAGGAAAAGGAGGAGAATGACAATGAGAAGTACTGCTAGGAGGAGGAGGAAAGTGGTAGCTGTGGCAGCTCTACTTCTGAGCCCCCATGCCAAGGGAGCAATTATCATCCATCTCAGTACCTCTGGATCAGCAATCTCTGCAGGTGTTGGCTGTGCCTTCAGCACTGTTGCTAAAGGCACATCCTTTGCAGAGCCATTCTGACTAGCAGTCCAACTTTCAAAGTTAAATGTATGGGTGATTATTTTATTTTGATTGGTGAAATAAACTGTAGAATGTTAGGTTTAACACATCTCCAAACCATTTTGCCTCCAAATAATTCCCAAACTGAGCAGAAAGGTTACTTGCCTTTTTTTTCAATCAGCTGGAGCATGGGCAATAGTGTAGTGGGAAGAAGTGTGTGTGTGTGTGTGTGTGTGTGTGTGTGTGTGTGTGTGTGTATTGCATTGATGATGCTCTTATTAAAGTTGGAGCCATTGGAGCCAATCATGTCATATTAAGAATGTCTACACTAAAACTGAAAAAGGGAAATCTGATTAAATAAATAATAAATAAAATAAAACTTTTATTTGTTTCCCGCTTTTCTGTGACAAGACAATCAAAGCGGCTCACAACACATTAAAATACACATTTACAGCAATGTAAATGATTGAGTTATCTCTTTCTTCTCTTTGACCACTTTCCTTGAAATCAACCTGTCTTTAAGGGACAAACACGTACAAAGACACCCCCCTACGCACACACACTCATGTGTGAAACAGCTATGGGAAGAAGAAATCCATTCCCCTTACTCCTTTCCAGCTCCTAGATACACCACTTCTCATCTTGCTCTTCCTGGAGTGGCAGAGAGAAAACTGAGCCTCATGTCAAATATGGTTTGCTTCACTTACTGAGGGTTATACTAGAGGCTGTGAAGGGAGAATCTGGAAGTCCTAGGTTCTTTTATTATGGTCCAAGTTATTAATCCCTGTATTTTCTTGCATAATGGAAGCCTCTACATCTTGGCTTTCAGGTGGAAGCAGCATGATTCCACGTGGAAAGAACAGCATTTCATGAAGGAATTAAAACTAAAGAGATGATACCAACAATATTACTCATATAACTGGGTTTTTAAAAGGCCAAAGCAAAAAAAAACTATGGCAGAGGTGTCCTAGGAAAGGATGATACTGTATAAATCAGGAAAGCTAAGAAATGTGAACCATTTGTGTAGGTATATACCACTGCAGAGAGACCCAGGCCGAATTGGATGTTCGGAGCAGTTGATTGGGATCTGGCTGGCAAAAAGTAGATATAAAAAGGGGGAGCGGCAATTGACAGTGGGAGAGTGTGTCATGATCCTGAGGGATTAACAGCCAAGAAGGCTGGGGTTTACAGAAACTGATCATGGAACAGTTTGGATTTAGGTTTCCAGATAGAGAAGGATAAATTTAAAGACCTAGGAAACCAGTTTGAAGTAATCAGTTCTGTGAGAAGTGGAAAAATAGTGAAGTTTAGGCTCGGATCCACAATAGTTTTGAAGAATTGTGAATTGTGTATAAGGTCTAATTTTCTTAAGATTTGTACTTGTAGGGGAAAGAGTGTGTAAACAAATAGAACACCACTGAAGTGTAACTGAAGATACTGAAGGAAATGAAACAGTGATAATTTTGTAAGCAGTGAAGTAAAATAACATTTTGTAGCCACAAGCTTTAAGAACCAGCTACCAAGAGGAAATAATATCATAAACTCTTTGTGTAAAGACTATTTTTCTTCTTGTTTACAGCAGAGTGGCCTGAAGTGATTATTTGGTAACAACAACAGAAACAAACATTTATTAATAAAGAGGGGCAAAGAGTAAGGTTGAGTGTTGTAGGATCCAGGGATAGTTACTGTATGTGGTTTCTGAAGAAAGAAAAGCCTTGAACTACTTTAGGGAAAACAGGAGAGGAATCCTCTGTAACCCTGGTCACTGCATCTCCACAACCATACCCCCCCCCAACATTTCACAGATGAAAACTGGGACATACGTGGCCAAGAAATATCAGTATGGTCAAGGTGACAAATGTTATTAATGAGGAACAACACACAAAATAGGAGATGCTGCAGCAGTTTGCTTTTGCTTGCCTACAAGAAAGGGAAAGATTTCATCCCTCCTCTCCTCTCCCCTCACTGAGTTCATTGAGAACAAATTACTTTTGCACTTTGAACTAAATTTGCAGTAAATGAAGTAAAGTGAGTACAAAGAGGGGAAAAGGCAGGAGGAGAGAAACTGGAAAGTTTTGAAAACAGCTTAAAAAGTGAGACAACAGAACATTAATCAGGACTCTCTGGGCCAAATCAGGATAGTTGGAGGGTATGGATCTCTCTCACACACATATACACATTCCCATGGGGTTCCTACAACATATATTATGATTACTAGAACTGGAGAACCACTGGAATTTATTAGGAAATTGTATTACTATGAATTTTGATTGAGAAGTTTTTCTAGCTGCTGTTAAGCACACAATAGGGAGTTATGCTGTAATTCTTTGAATAAAGAATTACGTCATAATATTCAAAAAGTACAAAAGGCAGGAAACTGCAAAGTTCCATTCCATACATTACTCTGAGAGTGACTGGATGGCATGTAGAGATACAGAGCATATAACCACCCAGTGCATTATTGGACACCTTGTATAAGGAACAGGATGCAGATTATGCAGATTTGCTGAAAGAAAATAGTGTTGAGTGAGAAGTTATGAATACAAAATAAAAAAGTGATGAATATCTAATCAGCCCTCAAGTTATTGCAAAACACATACGTTGGATGTGGGTTCCCTTTAGCTTCACATTTGATTGTAAACTCTTCATCAAAAGGGAATGCCACTTGATCAGTCGATTGAGCTGTGATTGTTGGGAGCTGCTGTACTGAAATAGAAAGACATAAAATGATCAAATAAGCAAAGAATGATGGCAACATTTCATTTTGTCTTAGCTTACAGTTGTAAATCGCTTAGACACTGTTAGTTCAGTATGAAGCGGTATATAAATGAAGCTGTTTGTTTTGTTTGTTTTTCTCAACCTCTTTCTTATCCATATGTTCCATGTTTTGTATAGATGTCTAGCTGGCCATTTCTCCTCTCCTCATTCTAAAAATCATGCTCCATTCCAAAATAATCCAAATAACAGTCAAAATAATTTTATAGGACTATGACCATGAAGTACAGTTTCAAATCTGTGTTATTATTACTGCAACAGATGAAGTATATGCATATGAACATACATGTGTGCCAAATGACATGAACATTCTGTTCTTCCCTTATAATTATATCAATTGATGTTAATTATGGTGGTGGGGAATAGAGCTACTTAAAAATATAATTTTAATATCTCAATTTAGTTCCGCATTTCTGTCTTTTGATGGTAGTGTTTAATAAATTTCAAACCTACACAGAATATGGTTAGCAACTAGGTAAAGAATTAGGTCAGAATATTCACAAAGTACAAAAGCCAGGAAACTGCAAAGTTCCATTCCACACATTACTCTGAGAGGTACAGGACAGATCAGGTTAGGGTTGCCATAACTGTCAACCTCCAAACCAGGACAAATGTTTAAAAAATGTAGGACAAATGTAGGACAAAATTTACCCCTCAAATGTAGGACATTTTTTTAAATGGAGGGCATGTGAACAACTAGAAAAAGTTAATAATTTAAAATAGCACTAATACAAACGCATGTTTCTTAGGCATGCTCAAAATAGAGGACATTTTGGCATTATTCCTAGACAGATGGCAGAAATGTACTTCCCTTTCTGGCCAACCCCCCCCCCATTCCAAAACACACACAACAGCACATTTTGGCATTTAACGTGGCTTTATTTAACATGGCCTCTTGCATATTTCAGAGGCTTTTTGCATAACCAAACCCTTTGGGTTTCTGACTTAACATGGGTTAACATGGCTATGCATATTTAACACGTCAAGGTGGTTTAACAAAAAGTGGATTGGCCCTCGGTTTCAACTGTACTTCTTACAAGTGTGTACTTAGTCAAGGCACTTTGGTTTTTCTTCATTGTTCATAAGTTTGTAAAAATCAGAGCAACTTACATTGGTCATGCCTCAGAGAGTATCAATATCATCATCATCATCATCATTGTCAAAACAAGGCAGACTTGTTAGCATTAAAAGCACCAAAAATACACAGAAATGCACTGTGGAAAGTCACACTGTCTCGGCTTCAGAAACACTGAGTGCCTGCCTCAGAAGCTGACTGTTATTAATATCACCACCACCATTATCATTATCATTGTTAAAACAAGGCAGACTTGTTAGCATTAAAAGCACAAAAATACACAAGAAACACACATGGGGAAAATACAAATTGTGCAAATGGCCACCCTCCTCCTCCTCCTCCTCCTCCTCTTCATCCTTGGCACCAAATTGTGCCAGGAAATGGCCCTTTCCCCTCCCCCTGGCCGAGAGCCAGAGGTTCTCAGAGCTCTGAAGCTCCCTGAGGCTGTCCAATAGGAGACTGGGCCCTGCCCCCGCTGTTCTCCTATTGACCAGGCAGCCTGAAGGGGAGAAGCTGCTGGTAATTAGGTCCATGCGCGAGCCGCAGCCAGCCGCAGCCCGCACAATTGTGGCCCATCGAGGAGGCGGCGGAGGAGGAGGAGTTGGGTGGCTGGCTGGCCGGCTGGAGCTGCTGTTAATTAGTGCAGTGCACATGTGCGCAGAAGCGCAGCGCGTGCGAATCACAGCCAGTCATGGCCCGCGCAACTGCCTTGGGTGGTGTGGCTGCTGCCGTGGCCCACCCAGGAGGCGAAGGAGGAGGTGGGTGGCTGGCTGGCCGGCTGGCCGGCCAGCCAGCCGGCCACATTAGTAGCCAGGGCAATGGCCACATCAGCCGGCCAGGCCCCGGAGCCAGGTCCGGAGGTGGGATTTAGCAGGAACTGGGATGGGACCATCCCGGTACTGCCAAAACCGTGCATCTCCCACCTAATGGCGGGACATGGCAACCCTAGATCAGGTGAGCTTTTATCATTTTTTTAAAAACATCCCCATGAGTAGGCCCACAGACAGAAAATAGTCTGAAAATAATGAAGGTGGCAATCATAGATACCTTTAAAGCAGGTAAAATATAATATGATATAATATATTGTGAAATAAGCTATGCAATTCCCACTACACAGAGAAACCACAGACCAGAAGGATAAATAGCCAGTCTGCCTCTTTGTGGACTTCATGGAACCCCTCCTCCCATGACAAGCCAGGCTGTGAGTGATGCAAGATCTCTTTCTTTGGGTTTCCAAGATATCTCCAAATAACTTAGCATAATTTGATCACTGTGATTTAAGTGCCCAGAAGATTTTCAGAAATTAATACAGGGTGAGTCTCCTTCTGATTTTGGATTTTGGAATCCAAATACATAATGGCATATACATAATGGTATATCTTGATTTCACTAAGGCCTTTGACAAAGTTCCCCATGATATTCTTGCAAACAAGCTTGTAAAATGTGGGTTAGACAAGGTAACTGTTACATGGATTTGTAATTGGTTGACCTGCCGAAGCCAAAGGCTGCTCAGCAATGGCTCCTTTTCATCCTGGAGAGAAGTGACCAGTGGGGTCCCACAGGGCTCTGTCCTGGGCCCAGTGTTATTCAACATCTTTATCAATGACTTGGATGAGAGAATTGGGGGCATACTCGTCAAATTTGCATATGACACCAAATTAGGAGGAATAGCTAATACCCCAGAGGACAGGATCAAAATTCAAAATGACCTGAATAGACTAGAAAGCTGGGCCAAAGCTATCAAAATGAAATTCAACATGGAGAATGAAATGCACAGATATAGGATGGGAGACACCTGGCTGAACGAGACTACATGTAAAAGGGATCTAGGAGTCCAAGTAGACCACAAACTGAACATGAGTCAACAGTGTGATGCAGCAGCTAAAAATGCCAATGCAATTTTAGGCTGCATCAATAAAAGTATAATGTCAATATCAAGGGAAGTAATAGTGCCACTATATTCTGCTTTGGTCAGGCCACACCTCGAATACTGTGTCCAGTTCTGGGCACCACAATTCAAAAAGGACATTGAGAAACTGTAGTGTGTCCAAAGGAAGGTGACTAAAATGGTGAAGGGTCTGGAAATCATGTCCTATGAGGAATGACTTAAGGAGCTGGGAATGTTTAGCCTGGAGAAAAGGAGGTAAGAGGTGATATGACAGCCCTGTTTAAATATTTGAAGGGATGTCATATTGAGGAGAGAGCAAGCTTGTTTTCTGCTGCTCCAGAGACTAGGACCCGGAGCAATGGATGCAAGCTGCAGGAAAAGAGATTCCACCTCAACATTAGGAGGAACTTCTTGACAGTAAGGGCTGTTTGACAGTGGAACAAACTCCCTTGGAGTGTAGTGGAGTCTCCTTCCTTGGAGGACTTTAAGCAGAGGCTGTCACTGTTGATTAAGAGTGGCAGGGGGTTGGACTGGATGGCCCTTGTGGTCTCTTCCAACTCTATGATTCTATGATTCTATATATTGGAGATAGTAACCAAGTCCATTTATGTTTCATGTACACCATGTGTACATAACCTAAAGATAATTTTATACATAATATTTTTAATAATTCTGTGCCCAAAACAATGTTTCTGTACACTGAACCATCAGAAAGCAAAGATATCACTATCTTAGCCACTGATTAAAATATTTTGGAATTTGGAGTATATTAGATTTTGGAATAGTAGAAAACTCAACTTGTACTGTACCTGTATTTTGTTTACAGTTAAATAAAAGATGTTGGCTAACCTAGGTCTCAGCATACCAACATAAATCCATCAGTTACCAAATAGTAGCATCCTCGTTCAAAGACACAGTCTTGATGTTAGAATGAATGGGACTGGATGGTATGCAAATAATCTATTTACATTTTTTTAGAATTTTTATTATCCTTAAGAAATTAAAGTGTTGTGAATTTCCACATAACCAAACTATAAAAACGGAAATTGTACCCTGAAGAGTAATTAACCATAATAGAATTACCATTTTGTTATAAATTACAGGAATGAATATTAGGGGTACTGGCTAGAAACTCTTTAAGCCCAGTGAACCAGAAAACTCTGTGCTCGTACAGAATGTGGTATCTTACTGCACCATATGGTGTATCATCTTCAACACCTCCAATGGCATCAGACTTTACCCAGCTTGTTTATAATCAAATATAATTCATGTTTATTAAAGCCATAAAAAGGGCTTTATTAACAGAAATTAAGAATCAAATGGAAATGTAAGGTCAAAGGAAGGTCAAATAATTTGGAGAAAGAAATTGTTCTTGTCACTACTTAAACCAGAATATGGTTCTGTGGCTCATCAGAGAATTTTAATGTGATTCTTGCAGCTGGAAGCCAAGTAGATGAGTTACATTTTCAGGGCTAAGTTCAAATTTCCTGATAGAACAGATTTTTTAAGGTTACATGGATGTAACTTCAGTGTCAAATATTCAAACAGTATAAACTTTTTAAACTAATCATGATATTGTGAATTAATGTTGAGTACAACAGCAATTCCTTACCATGACATATATGGCACACACTCTCCACTCTACCTCTGGATGAAACTATTAGATGGTATTTAGTACCAGATATTAATGGCCTAATGCTTAGTAGGCATACTGAAATTATAACTGAAAATATACGTGTCCCTCCTGAATTTGGAATATTTTAGAGCACTATAAGAATCAGCTGGTTACAATGCAGATCAGAGGTGAGTTTTTGTTTTGTGTGTGCTCTTTCTTGATTTCTGATTTCTACTCATCATGGCTGGTTGTTCAGGTTCTAATCAAGTTATTCAGTGAAGTTGGCCAAACATAAGATGGTGAGACAACCCTCGAAAGGTGGCAGATATTTGGAGGCAATGGTCTTAGTCCCTGGACTGTTCAACCTATGTTCTCTAGGTGTTCAACTCTGTTACCTTAAAATATCAGTAGAATCCTACATGTAAAATGTTTGAAGCCTCCCCTAAAACTGACATAAATTCTATCATGTCAATTCTGGTGGAGGAAACCATCCTATGAAATATCACTTCCATCAGGTTCTCTGTTTGGAATGGAGAGCAAATGTCTTGACCAGCTGTGGTAACTAGGGTTCTGAAACAGACGGGCAAAAAGATGTGGCTTCTGGCCCTTCAGGGGTGTGGTGTGCACACAACACATGTCCCTGATGTGGCTGGAAACAGCTCCAAGGCCTTCAGAAAAAAAGAGTAGCAAAAAGCCGCTCCTTTCTGGTGGCCTATTTGGGACCACAGTAGTAGCCTGCTTTCAGAGCCACTCCAAGCTGCTGGTCTGCTTCAGTCTTAGACACACAATAGACAGGTTTGATGTTGGTAGAGGCTAGGGGTATGAAGAATTATCACAAAATTATTTCTTTTTGATTTGATCAGAAACATTTTCTGATTCTCAGTTGAAATTTACTGAAAAATGTCTTTGTACCAAACTTTTTTTTCTCTTTTTGAAACAAAGCTTACAACAATAATAGAAGTTCACAGTAATCACAAAAGCATACAACAACCATGGGACAATTGGCTTGATTATCTAAAAGATGCAAACAACCTGAATCAGAAAGTCACAGAGCAAGGCAGGAACTATCATAGGCGGGTTACAAATGGCCCTCAAGGGGCCGTTTTCCCGCCGCCACCATTCGCTGCGTAGGGAAGCCCCAGCGGCCAGACCGCGAGGCTTCCCCACACAGCAAAAAAGGAGCGCCAAAATGGCGCTCCTTTTCAAAACGCGGAAGTGGCGCCTTGAGGGGCAGAGCATGCCCTCGCGGCGTCACTTCCGCTGTGACACGTCTGAACACACAGCGTCCAAGACATCAAAATGGCGGCGCCCATGTGGATGGGCACCGCCATAAAGTCCGCGCTCTGCGCGAACTGGCAGGAAGGGCCGTGAGGAAGGTAAGAACCTTCCTAACCCTAATAAGGCCCTTCCTAACCCTAGTATGCACGGAGCGCGGACTTTATGGCGGTTTATAACCCGCCATATTTTTGCACCATTAGTGCAAAATCATTTTTGTGACTGTGAGAACTCTCACTGATTCCAGCAGAAGACATCTGGGAGATGAGGAGGGGGGAAATTAATTTTTTCCTTCTTGCACATGAGAATGAAATACACATTTTTATTCTTTATAAGATCAGATAAATATGCTTGATATGGTGGTGAGCATTCAGCTTTACAGTATATATAGGGTTTGGATATGTGGACAGGTGGATGGCTGAGCAGAGATTCAGTCATATTGTCACTCTCCCAAACCCAGAACATTCACTTCAAAAGTTCAAACTAGAGAGCTAGAAGCTGAGCTTTACCAAAAACAAGCCCTTTCTTACTGTCTTCATTGACAGGGAGAAAGTAAATTACTAACCTGAGAAGAGCATTGAATGTGGAAACCATGAAATACACCTGCCAGGCCAGGCCAATGCAGTCCCATATCTAGCTTGATTCTCCATAAAAATCTGAAATGTTCTCCATTCAGTTAAACTTCTTTACAAACACTTAAGAAAATCATATATTTGCAAAGGAAGGGAGCCTTGAGTTACCAAATTTCAGCTATACATTAGGTTAGGTGTAATTCTTATGAGCATGCTCAGTACTTTCAATTCCTGTTTTGAGGGCTTATCTGGTAAAAGAAAACTTCAGATCCTCTACTTCCAATGAGGAATAGTGGATCTGTGTGTACTATACAACAACCATGCCACAGCTAAACATGAACAAAGAAACAGACTTCTCATTTCTATGGTAACAGACCAAGAGATATATTAAATAAATACATTTGGGCTTAAAATTGCAATAGATAGGGTGTGTGTGTTTGTGTGAATGAAGTGATTTCTGGATTAATATTAAAAAAATTACTGGATTGTATAATTTACCCTTTTACCTCTGGGGCTTTCTACATTACACTATCAAATCTAAATAAACAGAACACAAAAAACCCCACACACCCTCAGCTACTTGTTTACTGTGCTGCAGACCAGTCAAGAGAGGAAAGCAGATATACATTTATTTCACATATGAATTCCCCATAGGCTCCACTAGAGCATCAGAAAGCTCAAAATGGAAACAGCACATCAGCAGGATGTAATCTATTTGATGGTATGAGAACATTCAGTAAATAGCTACAACTTACCAGAAAGCGGGATTTCAATGGATCCGGCCAAACTTAATACAAAGAGAAGCATGCATACAGTGATCCCTTTTGTGTTTAATGACATCTCCATCTTTCTTTTGTAAACAGGGAGTCCAAAGAGACTGAAATGTGCCTTGTGGTTTTTCTGTTCTTCAGTTTAAAAGACGTCCTCAAGAGCAAAGCCTGGAAACGGAGCAAAGAGAGCCATATAAATAAACTCAAGGCATCAGCTCAGCTCTAATTATATTAGGAAAATCAAGAAATAGTCAAGACATATAAACGGAAACATAAATCACAGTAACATACACATTATAACATATTCTCCCCCTCCCCTGAATCCACACACAAAAAGAGACACAGAGGAAACAAAATCAATTACACTACAGAAATCTAATTACTTTTTCCTTTGCAAATAAGAGTAACCATGGCTAAAAATTGCCAAATTTATAATGGTTTACATTCATTTATTTTAAAAGTACATATGGATATGAATAACCTTCTTCATCATTCTTGTTTACATCATCTTTCATTTGTTTGCCTGAAAGTTTACCCGCATTTGTTTCTTTAAGAAAAAGCTGAACTCACATTTTCAGTTCTTTCTCATCTCTCCTCACACCAACACTACTATAATGAAACTAATTTAAATCTGCAGTGAATGTGCAGTAAAAGGCCAAAAATGTAATTATTCCAGATGGGTGACCCAAGCCCACATTGTCAATAGTGAGGAATGTTGGGAGCTACACTTCCACTATATCTGGAGGATGCCATGATTGTCCACCTGATGGGAAAATGCTAGGATTCCAATCAGCACTCACCCATTCTTGGTAAAAAAAAAAAAAATGTTTTAAAATAAATTCTAGGTTCACCCAAGATATTCTGTCTTGTTATCAGTAGTTTGATTAGATAGCCAAAACATTTCAGTGCAGTCCTGCACTGAACTTGGTCCAAATTGGTAGAATTCAAAGATATAGCCGTGTTAGTCTGTAGAATCAGTATGCAGAGAGATTTTATAGTACCTTTGAGACTAACTGGAAGAAAGAAGTTGGCAGCATGAGCTTTCATAGACTTTAGTCTACTTCCCCAGATGCTTTTGGTGGCATGGAAACTATCCAAATTGTTATTTTTGTTCTTGTTTCTGACTTATGGCAACCCTAAGGTGAACCTATCACAGGGTTTTCTTGGTAAGATTTGTTTGGGAGGTGGGGGTTTGCATTCCCTTCCACTGAGGCTGGGGGAGTGTGACTTTCCCAAGGCCACCCAGTGGGTTTCCATGACCAACGAGGTATTTGACCCCTCCCGGTCTCCAGAGTCCTAGTCCAACACCCAAATCACTATATCATGTTGGCTTGATCTGGATTACTCATAAGTCAATTAGCATATACTAGAAACCTGAAGGAAAGACTGTTGTGTGGTAGCAGTATCTCAAAATGTTAATTTGGTCTGCTCAGTGAGTGGCTTTGTATCAATTGCTATAGCACAGACTACTTTACAGCATTATTTTAAGGACAGAAGGGGAGCTGGAAAGAGGATATAATCTTCCTAAATTCCTTGGAAGAATAAAAGTGAAATAAAGAACAAAATAAATGTCTCATTTTTTTTATTCAACAGCATGCTCAGAAAAGTGTTACTCGTGATCAAGGTGGAAGCCAGTGGAGTAGCAACCCACTGCGATATTGATGGGAGGTCAGGTGAGTAGCTATTCCCAAAGAAATCTTCTGGACTGTAATTTGTACTGCAGAGAAGCACATTTACCATTCAGACTCATTCCACAGAAGAATAAGGCAGCCAGCCAGAAAGTGACACTTAGAAAACCCCAGAGAGACAGCAAGAAACAGCTGGCTGACCAGCAATTATTGGGAGGGTGTTACAGGCCATTGGTTTATAACTGGGTAGAAATTATGGAGATCTCAGCAGTTTTTTGACTTAATGCCAAAAATAAATGAGTAGGGCTTTGATGGAATTTCATATTCAGGGATTCCCCCCACCTCTGCCTACCCCCATGGTAAATGTTAAAGCTGACAGTAACTAAATCAGACTTGAGCTACAGCAGATTTATCCCAGTTTGGAATATAGGCACATATAGAGAATGCCTGATTTTGGCCAAGGAAACCAAAATTTAAACCTGGTGTGGGCAACTGCTGTTAAGCAAGGGGCCACTTGTCAAAAACATCTGAGATGAATTAAAATGTGTGAAATATTATTGTATTTATTAAAATTATACCCCACTCATAATTAAGAATAAAAATTCCCCACTCAAATGTGATATTGTAAATTAAATGTATATTTATATATAAATCAACCTTAAATGTATTTAAAATGAATTTAATGAATGTGATATTGACTATGACACAGACTGCTGATACTCATCATCCTAACCACCACCACCATCATTTCTTACCTATAGGCTGATTTTCCGTTATCCAAAATCCTTGTGAACAGAAGGGTTTTGTTATGGATTTGTTTGGATTTTATATTTGCATATGCGTACATAGTGAGATGTTGGAGATGGAACCCAAGCCTAAACACAAAATTGATTCATGTATCCTATATGCCTTATACACATAGCTTGCAGGTAATTTTGTACAATAGTTTTAATAATTTTGTGCATGAAACTAACTTTGTATACACTAAACCATCAGAAAGTGATGGCTTTCCTGTCTCAGCCACCCATGAAAAATAATTTGGGTTTTGGAGGATTTCGGATTTCGGTACTGTGGATAAGGAAGACTCAACTGTATTTATATAAATATAAATCATACATAAAGCACATAAAACTAATACATACTAAAATCCACCAATACAAATTTGAAGCCATAATTTTAAAATAATCTGGATAGGCCTGTTGGAAAAGACTTGTCTTTACTGCAGATTTAAACTCAGAGAACATCTAGAACTGATTGGTCTCTTCTGACAGGTCATTCCACATTCTCAGAGCAGCCAAATAAAATGTCCTCTAGGTAACGGTCAGCCCAGTTTTGACTGACTGAAGAGGGCCTAAGTGTATGGAGTGGATTGTATGGAATCAACTGCCTAGAGTGACATGACTCATTGGGAAAAATGATAATGTTTGGCAAGGTTAAAGGTCATGAGAATAGAGGAAGACCACATTACAGGCGGAAGGACACAATCAAGAAAGCCACAATCTTGAGTTTGCAAGACTTTAGTAGGGCTATTAATAACAGAGTGACTTTGAGGTGTCTCATTCATAGGGTTGCCATAAATCAAAGCTGATTTGATGGAGATTAACAACAATGATGATACTAACAATGATACTGGCAATCCCATTATAAATGTTGTTAAATTCTGATGGCAAACTACAGTATCACTTTTTAAAACTACACAAGCACTGTGGGACTTCGTGTTGTCCATGAGCTGCACTTTCCTGACCCTGGATTTAAACCATATCCAGCCATGAATCTGGATTTGGCAGGCTTGAGGAAATAATTACAAGCAAACTTCAGTTAACAAACCCTTTGACAAAGAAGCCTTTTTTTTACAAAGTGTTTTTATGCCCTCGGGCCCTGCTTTCTCTCCTTGTCTTTTACCTAGCTAAGAGGATTTTGTGTTGTTTTGTTTTAATAGCATCAACAATGGGAGGATAGGGAAGGAAGGATGGAGAAACACAGACTTTCTTTGTCAGTTTGTGGGAGCTGGGAAGAATGAGATTCTACTCTAGCAGAATCTACAATTGCTGCTGTGACTCCCAGCAAAACAGCAGCTGCCTCCAGCATCCCTTACTGAGGACATGGGAACATAAAAGGATAAAAAGAGAAAACAGATAAACTACCTCATCAGTATATTAAAACAGCACAGATCTGTAAATGTAGCCACCAAAATGGAAAATATAAGAAAAATGGAGGACAGTAAAATTTTAAAATGTGAATGCATTTGGAAACAGCTTTCAATGTTCTGTTTACTTCTGCAATAATTACCTGACATGATTGTTTCATTTCACTTATCCCCATAGATAAGTTGAATGGAAAAATTGCTGAAGTATATTAAACTGTGAAGTCAAAAGCTTTAATAGCTGGCATCCATAGTTTTTTTTTATCATATATCTTAGTTTTTTACCATACATCAGAGGAGTCACAGACAGAATAGGGAAACTGCTGAGGAAACACAACCTCCAAATGGTTTACAAATCGACCAAGAAAATCCAGCAAATGCTGCACTCAGCGAAGGACAAGAGAGACTCTCTCACAGCAGCAGGAGTTTACTGCATACCATGCAACTGTGGACAAGTGTGCATAGGGACCATCAAACACAGTGTTCAAATATGAATCAAGGAACATGAGAGACACTGCAGATTGAGTCAGCCAGAAAAATCAACAGTAGCAGAACACTTTAAAAAATCATCCTGGGCACAAAATGCTGTTTTAAAACATTGAAATTCTGGACCATGCCAACAACTATCAGGTCAGATTGCACAGGGAAGCCACTGAAATCCACAAACACCTGGATGACTACAAAAGGAAAGAAAAAAACCTTAAAGTGAAGTAAGTTTGGCTACCGATCCTGAAAAACAGCAAAATAAGGACTCAGGAAATGCAAATGAAAACCACCCAGGGTCAGGGGTTTTCCAAGCAGACAATGGACCTCATCGCATGGGGTTTTTAGAATGGCCCTGGTGCGGAACAAAAGGGGGTGGCAAGGGAACAGAATGGAGAAAGGACACATTTTACCATATTCCGGAACACCGCCAATGCCACCAGAAGTCAGTGTTCTGTTACCCAACCACCCCCCAGAGGGCAATTTTCAGGAACTGTTCTGAACAGTTCCTAAAAATCATGGATGGTGAACAGAACGGGGACTTCCGGCTGCATCTGTGGCATTCTGGCATGTCTTAAATTGTGTCCTTTCCCCATTCTGTTCCCTTTCCTCCCCCTTTCGTTCCGTGCCAGGGCCATTCTAAAAACCCTGTGCGATGAGGTCCAATGATAACTAACTAAACAGACACTAATCCTCTTTGCATATCCTCCCAACCTGAGGCCTTGCCATCAACAACAGAATAATACACAAATTAACAAAGAAATCACTCCTCCTTACCTAGGGTCACACAGTATACATAAACCCAACTTTCTTCTATGCCAGATTTCTCTGAAGATGCCAGCCACAGATGCTGGCGAAACATCAGGAAAAACCTCTTCTAGAACATGTCCACATAGCCCAAAAAAACCCATAAAGATATATTAAACTGCTCTTCTTTTTTCTGGCATAGGAACCTACCCCTATTTTTTCATGTCATTTTTGCCTCAGGTTCCACACTTCCTGTTAAAGATGTAATGCTTGGGAACAAATCTACTTTTTTTAACTGAGGTATTCCTATAGTATCAATATGCAATTTCCTTGCTGGCACTTTTATTTCCCCGCCCTCCAAATCCCATCTGCTTTTTCTTCCCTTCTCTTCTCTGTTTCTGTTTGGGTTGTTAGACTTTGTTTTTGATTCTCATGTACATATTTTGCTATTTCCCCCTTATTATTCACACTTTTGTCACTTTTAAAAAAACATATGCACTCTCATATATATTTTCTTATTGACTGAGCACAAGGTGGCATTGCTGTGCATCTATGTTTACATTTCACAAAGACATGCATTTTGAGTTAGACACAGGTGTTTTCAGACAGGGAAAAATCACCCTGTGCTTATGATGAAAAGTAAAAGATATAGTTACATTTGTGTTAACAATTTTTTAGACCACAAGCTGGAGAAATAATTGAAGAGCCCAGTTAATACTAATTTTCTTTCTTTTATTAATCACTGTGTTTGAAGACTTAATTCTAGCTGCAAACATTTCAGAACATAGGAAAAGTGGCAGCTCATGAAAAAACAGAAGCTGCTGCCTATTTGGCCCTGCCTGTTTTCAGACAGTGAATTACAGTGCTCTTCCCTCCACCACCAGCCCTTGCCCTACTGAAGAGGAAACCATCAATGCTACTGCTCCTGTTATTCCCTCCCTTCAATATTCTGTGCATTTACTCTTTTCCCTTACTTGTCCTAGTGAGTGGCAGCTTTTGCTTCCCCTATCAGTGGGATGGCGAATCCACTCCAGCTTTTGATCTGAAAATGAATGAAGAGATCCAAAGGGCTAAACCATGATCCAGAACTTTGGATAGCATTTTTAAAGTCTTGGAGTAGGGTCACTGCTCTACTCACATGGAAGCCATCAGATGTCACTGGTACTGGTATTTGGGGGGGGGGGGGGGTGCTGTTGCTACTATGCAGTGCAATTATTAGTGTTGGGTTGGAACTAGGGCCATCCAAGGACCTTTTCACACTACAGAGTTATAGCACTATGATTCTATTTTAACAGTGGTAGCTGCATCCTATGGAATTCAAGGGTTTATAGTTTAAAAGGTGCTCTATATTTTATAGTTTATAGATCATTTTAGAGTTTATAAATCCCTGTATAAATGATTGAGAATTAAAAAAAAATCCCTCTCTAAGCTGCAGACGTCTGGATCCCATAGAATGGGGTCTGGCAGTTGAAGTAGAATCATAGCACTCTAATTGTGTGGTGTGAAAGGTCCCGAGGTTAAAGTCCATGCTCAACTATTAAATTCATTAGTAGCTGGTACAGACCAGGATGAAAAACCAGCTTCCAGCTGGCTTGGGGGCATAGTGTACACATAACGTACACCCCAAAGATGCACAGAAGCCAGTTTTACACTGTCCACCCACCAGCATGGCAGCCAGATTCAAGGTGCTCCGGCAGTGTAGCATTTATATGCCGCATGAGCATCATAAACCCACGTAAAATGTGTGGTTGCTTCAGCCCCAACCCAGCTCTTTCAGGAGCAGTCTGTTTTGCCCTTAAGTAAACCTAGGCCAAACATTATCTCTTTCACCTTTTTCTACCTCTCAGGGTTGTTGTGAGGATAAAAACTGTGCGGATCCATGTAGGCAACTACAGACATAAATAATATTATCTTTTTTCTCTCTGTGAGAAGGTTGTCATAAACTGAAGTTTCCAAAGACTATTTGCAGTTCAGGACTTTGTGCAAAAAATGCATGTTGTGCCAATAACAGCATTTTCTTCTGGTTTTTTTTTTTAAGGCGGGGCACAGAATCAGTCCTGAATTGTGAAGATGCTCACACATCTAGCATTCTCCTTGTTAGGATTTGTTGATATCCCAGAAACTTATTTTGGCCCAGTGCACACTGGCAAGAAACAGCGTCATGGTGGTGATAGTAGGGTTCGGGAGCGCACAGCATCTGCACGCTCCTGAAACTTAGAACATCACAGTGGCATCATTGCTGCACGTGTTGATGACGTCGCATGTGCGCCATGTCCAAACAGTGTGGTGCACCCATGACATCACTACGCTGTGCCAGGGCCTTAATCGCGCCTTGCAACACTGCAAGAAAGAGCTGCATTTCACAGCTCTTTTTTACAGTGGATCATTGTCACGGCCATGTGGTTGCCACAATCCAGAGGAAAAAGGGGCGGCCTCTGGCGACCCCTTTATCCTCATCTGTAAAGCCCCTGTGTGACCATTTCAAATATTTTCCCATCCCTTTACACAACATTGAGCTCACTGGAAGAAAGTTGTAATTTAATTAAACAACTGAATAATTCCCTTCTTTCCATTCTTTTCGGTAATGGTGCAGCTTTATATTTGGTGCAGGCGTATATTTGGTTGTTTGCACAAACAGATATTGAGAGTTTGAATGTATACATAAACTTTTAAACATCTTGTCCTTCTAGCACAGCATGCCTCTTTGTGGTGGGTCCTTCTGGGAGAACTGGTTATAGTGCTCTCTTCTGCCAGGAGAGGTAGCACTCACTTTTAATGTTAGCCCTCTGGCTCTAGGTACATTCACCCATAATGAAATAACCCATGCCCTGTGCCTACATGATGAAAGAATTCTTCCTATAGCAATAATTAAATCATTATTCTTCAGTTTATCAGCACAACAGACTTCTTGAAAACCTTATTTCCAAATTCCTGTCACCAGCTTTTAATAAAAATAAAAGGTTAGCTCTTCCTCATTTGGTCTGTATGGGATTAACATTTGAATCTCAAGATTTTGGGCAGCTCTGAAACCATCCTCTCACTCACTCACACATGACCATTTATTATTCTTCAGAAGCTTTGTGGCAAATTATACTCAAACAACAGAAAATTTACTATTGTTCTGGGAATGTGTTTCGACTACAGCAATCTTAGTGTGTAGAGTAGCTTCAAATGGCAGCATTACATCAAAGGACACACCACTTTTTCTTACTATACATATCAGGGAAATGGTGGAGCTGTGACATTTCCCTGCAGTTTTAGAGACATTTTAAAATGTGTCTCTGTTCACACAGAATTTGCTTCAATCAACTGTGATTTGGATCTTCAAACTGCTACTCAGTTTTAGTGCTACACAAGATAAAAGGGAAGTTCAGCTTGTAATGGGACTCCCTCAGACCATTCAACCATAAATGCCACTTATGTGGGATGGCTAAAAAGAAAGAGATATACTATTTGGGCTATCAGTATACACAGAGTTTGCACCAGCAATCAATACCCTTTTGCACCTTCTGAGGGCTCTTCTTCCTTGGGTTTGCTCCCTTTTCAACAGTGGTAACAGGAATCTTCGAAGTCAGTGGATTGACTAATCCCTTCCAAGTTTTGCTCTAAACTTCAGCATCATGTGTATTGCTTTTCAAGTATGTGCTAAAAGTGGAAGTGAATCACTCTACCGACATCTAAACTAGCAATACCAGTCTTTTTGGCCATCTACAAAAAACTACTATTAAGGCCAACAGAGACTCTACCAAGTTGGCTTGGTGTGCACATCTTGGAATGCCCAAGGATTACGACCATTTATGCACTGAAATGCACACTTTAAAGGATATCAATGGATTTGTCCAAAAGAATTATACATATCTGAAAAATGTGCACATTTCATAATACACAATGTGCAGAAACATTCACATATTTGAAAAATATAAGTACATAAAGGGAAAAATACTACTGTAATCTGTAAATCACCCACCTACTTTCATGAGGCCATACCATTTGTCACAGCATAACTAGGAAGTGAAACCAAAATACTTCTGATCTGGCATTTAGCCTAAGAACAGACAGTTTGGGCTGGTTTTCTCAGGTTTGAGTGGCTTTGGGAATCAAGAGGATTGTGGCTTGTAAATGTTTGGGGCTGATAATTCAACCATTTTGACCATTCTGAGGGCTTCAGGAGATTCCTGTGTGTCTTTGGGACTACAGTATGTCCACATTCAGTCCAGATGCCAGACTTTAGCCAGTCCTGCTGTAAAACAGCAACAGTTCAGTGTAACTGAGCACGAAGCAGATTTTGAGGTGAAAGGAAAGGAAGTCTACCAGTGTGGAGTTTCTGAATTTGCATACCACTATTCCTTTCTTAGAAGAAGGAAAAAAGCACCACCTTCTACTTACTTTGACTTCTCTCTCTAAGCAACAGTGCAATATGGACTCAGATGTTTATAACACTAGTCAGTTATTTCATATTGTACCATTTGAAAATTACTTCACAAAGACAGCTGAATGATCTGGCTGTGTATCATATGCTCATCACATTTGTGCTGCAACAGTGTATCTACTGTTTTAATTTTCACACTATACATCCCTCAATACCGAGATGGTTATTCACACTGCCCTGTTTGCCCTGCCTCCTTCATCATGATTGCTTTATGTGTATTTATTTTTCAAAAAGCCCTAATAATACAATTACAATACTGTATGATGTTGTAGTGCTATTAAACTACTGCCTTAGATAAATATATATAGAGAAACAGGGAAACACTATGGGGGCAACACTCTGGCATGTGGTATTCTAAGGAAGCAGAAAAGAGATCTTTGGAAAATACCCCTATACAATAAAAGCATGTGTATACGGTGCCACCATTGTTATGTGATGGACGCATAGTGTCCGCATGTTGTGCTGCACATGTGACATCACGAGTGCGCCATTGGTGCACTCAGACATCACAATGGCGGCGCAAAGAGAACCCACTTTTCACAGGTTCTTTTTCCTCTGCAGGGAAGCTGCATGGTTTGGCAGCTGCAGCCTCCCTGTGGGAGAATAAAAGGTGCCAGCACGCCTACCTTTTTGGGAGGTCTGTACCTCGCCTTGGGCACATCCTATTTGGACTATGCAATTTACCCTACTTGGGGCTGCCTTTGTGTTTGGAAACTTCAGAGGGTCCAAGGAGGTGAAGTGAGACTGGTAACTGGGGCAGGATAAAGAGACTATACAATGCTGTTGAAATATCTCCACTGATTGCCATTTTATTTCTGGGAGCAATTCAAAGAGCTAGTTTTGTCTTATAAAGCCCTATATGGCTCAGGTCAAGACTATTTGGCAGGCTGTTCCCTGTATGAGTCAGCCCAGGCTCTGAGATCATCAGGAGAGGCCCTTCACAAAAGTATGAGGGTTGGGAACAAGGGGAAAGGCATTCTCAGTGGTTGTCCCTGGACAATTCCCTTCTCAGGGGGTCTGAGTGGTCCCTTCCTTGTTGTCCTTCTGTCAACAAGCTAATTACTTTTTATCCAGACAGACTTTTAAAAGAGAACATTTTTAAAGAAAGGTTTGGAGGTTCTGCACGGTTTTAATTGTACTCTTTTAAAGAGCTTTTTTTTTAAATTGTGTATTATTCTTTTACTGTATAATGTGTTTTAATACTGTAACTATATATATTTTAATGCTCGTTTTTTAGATGTTTTCAGTTCTATTGTTCTTTTAAATTGTGAACTGCTTCAAGTTCCAGTTTGGGGGGAAAGGTGGGGAGGAGGAGGAGGAGGAGGAGGAGAAACAGAATAATAATAAGAAGAAGAGGAGCAATTATTATCACTGTCATTAAGGGTACACTTCAGGGGCATGTAACAAAGGGTGCAAAGCATGAATCAAAGGAAAATGAAAATTCTGGCAGGCATAAATTCTTTGCTCACCCTATAGTCTGGATGGATGAAGAGGGAACTATGGATGTATGGTGGATGTATGATATGTGTGTGGGGCATGTCTACACTCTTGGCACTCCTTTCAGGAGAGTGCCAAAGAACTGCCATCTCCATTGTTTTCTCACCCCAGCATTCAAAAGGGCCACAAGCAGCACTGCAGTGGAAACAGTACAGGTGGGCAGTTCTTTCAGGTTCTCCCAGAATGGACTAAGTTCTCACCTTTCTTCACTCTATTTAGAGAAAGAGATAGCTCCCTTTTTGATAAGAGGTAGGGTACAGTACTTCCACTGACCCATGGGTAAGTCAAACCTGATTTTTGGGGTCATTTTTTTTTACTAAAATGTCCATATACATGACTATATATAGTAAATCTCACCAGACTTTCTGTGGTTTGTAGCTGAACCTCTCATTTGAAGAATATCTTGCAGGCCTTTTCTGAAGAATGTTATGAAGTTGTTTGTATTAGATAGACTGAATTGGGGAGGAGATCCTGAGGTATTAAACCAGCAAAAGGTCACCAATTCCAGTAAAAATGTCTCCTTTTTGCTAAATAACTTTAGAGCTGCAATTTATCATTTTCTTCTCTCTGCATTTCCCTCTTTTCTCAACCCAAGGTGTGTGTGTGTGTGTGTGAAGCAGGTAATTTGAATTCACTGTGGATAATTACCCCAAACTCCTTGCCTACTATTCATTATTTACTGTACCCTTCCAATAACTGTAAATACTGATTGCTTTGAGGAGAGCTCATTTATTTGTTTAATGAGATGCCCTTTTCCTCCAGCCTGCCAGTTCTCTAACATGTACCATTTTGTTAAGGAACCATGCCATTCGCGATTCTTGTATTGTACATTGCCTTTTCTGGTATGCATAAAAAATAAAATAAAATTGGGCAACCAAATAGGGCAGAAATTATTAAAATTTCATTTATCTCCTGAAGCTCCTGAGCAATTTTCACTACATATAATTGCTATATTAAAAATAGCTCATAAATTCAAACAGCATGACAAGCCAAAATTTCAGATTGCATTTCCACTGCTAGAAAAACTATATTATATTGCTATTGCTATTGCTACATCCGCCACCATCTAAGCTATTTTATCTTCCTTTTCCCAAAAACTCATAAACAAAGCCAATGAAAGCTAGATTTTGTAAGCTTTTATACAATGTAGTGAAGAGAAATGAAATAATTGGATTTCCACAAGCTCAGTAATAGTTAATATTTGAGATGACCTTTTCTTTAGCTAAATTCAGATTTAATTTACCAATGACTTGTTAAAAGAATCTTACATAAAAGTCAGTGGCAATTAGAAATTAGAGCTCCAGAGTGACCCCCAATGATAAAAGGGCAAGATAAATCTCTTTAAATGATTTCTGGTTTTACAAATTAAAAACACTCATTATTTCACTGCACACAGTTGGTTGGACACCAGCTTGGTCATACTTTGAACAGTAGACAGATTTGAGTCAATGTGACCTAGTCATGCTAATTGGATAGGTTCCTTTGTGTGGACATTATTAAAATGTATTCGCTACTATACTGCATGGTCAAAATGAGAGCCAGTAGTAAGCATGACCTCTCCTTAGGAGCCGGGGACAATAATGCACATCATTAATGGCAGCTGGAAAAAAAAACAGGATACATTCAGAGGACACCTAATATTCCTTCCCCACATCATGTAAAAATACAGTCAGATCATGTCTGTCTTTGTTAACTTGAAATTCTGAATTACTTTATGTGACTTCTTATATATTGAATGAACTGAGTGAAGAGAACAACATGGTTCAGATGGAAGGAGTTGCTTATATTTGGGCTTAATGTCTAGTGTTTTTATGTTTCAAGCTGCCTTGGAAATTGGTTATATAATAATGGTTGCTAACTCCCTCTTTTTAAAGGGGTCTACACTCTCCTGTATTATTTTTATTTGTAAGCATCTCTCAAGGCAAGGGCATATTCTCCCAGACTTTTTTTCAGACCCATAAATTTCTTTAGTGCCCAAACCTTATTTATTTACATGGCCCAAACTGCACATTCTTCCAAAAGATAGCTGATCTACAATCCCACAGATAATTTTTGCCTTTGTGTTCCCCCGGCTTCTCCTCTCTAGATCAATTTGGATGTCATGCAAAGCTAAGATTCCAGTATATCCTGACATATAACCATCCAACAACATATTGGTGCATACTGCCCAACCACTTCTGCTTGGCTCCTTTTGCAAACACAAGCATTAAACAAACCACTGAGCTATATCAATGGCTTTCTCCTTACAATCAATAAACTGGGAATGTTGGCTCCCCCCCCCCCCCCCACGCAAACAAGTCATAATCTGACACTGAGGCAGCAACAACAATAACAACACATTTTCATGGTAAAACCAGGCATACAGTTATGGGAGAACCAAGTTCCTGGAAACTTCCAGAAAAGACATTTCTTCTCTAAAATAACCTGTGCACACCCCACTTTCTTTATTTAGGGAATGTAATTTAGACAAATTACAAAAGATTTTTCCACTTTTCATTGCAACCATGCTGCTGGATTTCAGCAATGCATTGCAGGATCTGGGGGTTCAAAGTGGCTCCTGGACCCACCAGCATTGCCCAAAGCTGTGAAAATAAAACTACAGACAGTTGATGGTTTGTTAGCCATCTGCATTAGCAGAAGGATTCAAGCAAAAATGATTTGGATATGGGCAACAACATGCTTGATCAATTCCTCAAAGACAACATTCTCTAGAAGTTTGGCTTATCGTTCCATCTGAACTTGTGCCCTATGCCAAGACAGCAGTTTCATCATAAACACATAAAGATACACCCTAACTTAACATCACCCTGGTCCAGGAGAAATTTTCATGCACCTCCTAATCTCCCATTGAGAAAGTACTAATCATTGTGCCATTCCACTGTTAGCCAGATATACTATTATTTTACATATAATATACAGAAACTATGCTGCCTAGTAATTTTATTGCCATGATCAAGATCCCCTTCTGAGTGAAGTAAAAAACAACAACAGAATAACAACTGCCAGTACAGACAGGCTATTAGTGACAGACCGGGGGTTGGGGACTGAGTGTAATTTAGATAACAGGAAGGCTACAGTCTGTGGAGAACTTTGAATTCAGTGTCACATTGTAACATTTGAATGAGCAGTCACTAAGACACAGTGATTCTGCAACTTGACCACAAACTTTCAATGAACTCCTATGATTAAATTATTCAAAATGAGGCAGAAATAGCCAGACTTTTTATAATAGTTATACAAGATCTTAGGCTCATACGTCTTGGCTGGAAACACACACCTTTCATGCGTACATACAGTGGGCCCTTCCTTTATGCGAGGGATCCATTCCAGATCTCCTCGAGTAAGGAGAGTTCAGCATATGCTTGCACCCATTGAAAACGATGGGTTGCATGCTCATGACACCATGTGGTGCGCAGGCATGGGCACATGCTCCATATATTCTATTGTCACACAGCTTCAAGCATAAGCTTGAAGCCGCATATAGTGCGCCCGCATACGGCGCAGGAGCACTGTACTTTTCTTACTCCCCTCATGACATACCAAAATAATCTCTTCTTTAAAACAGATTGAAATTGCATAGTCTCTTGTTTTTACCACAATACCAGCCAAGGCTGCATTATCACTAGTCATTCTCCTCTTTTACTTCAGCTAATGTAACCCACAAAGTACCAAGCTGATGGCATATGCAGTCTTTTCTTCCTAAGGGCTCTGTTAATTTCTCTATTTCCTTGCTTAGGGTTAGGTTTGAAACTGATGGACTGGAACACAGCAGGAGTGCAAGATGACATACAGTATAGATTCATCTAGAATAAAGCCAGGACAGGAAAGGCAGATATGCTTTAAGGGAAGGTCTACAACATTCCTAAGGCATTGATCTATGGAAACTGGCATGATCTCATCCACCCATTTATATACAGACAGCATAGTTTTAGGAGGACACAGAGACCTGGAAATCAAATATTTCAGACAAATGACATCATTATCAGAGGTTGAAACAGGCACGCTTAGCAGGAAAAAAAAATGAAAAGGCACTTCCCAGAGATCCCAGTGTAATGCACCTTCCCATTGTACATCGTGATTAGATCAGGAAGGGAACTGGTATGTAGTTCCATTAATCACATAATCAATGTGTTATTTATATATTTAATATATTTATTTGTATCCCACTCTTTTTCCAGAACTGGGACCCAGAGTGGCTCACAATATTAAAACAACAACAGTAATATAGAATGTAATATAGAAAACTCTAACGCTAATGGTTTGTTTTTACTGATGTCATTGCTAGAACCAACATAAGGTTCATTCACACTACAGAAACATTTGGTTTTGGGTCCATGACTTTGAAAACATAAAGTACCTTGCACTCTGAACAGGAGAAAAGCCAATGTTGATCCACCACATCTGTCCTTTCTGCACCCCATAGCCTCTGGTGGGGGCAAGCAGCTGCAGTACACAAATGTACATTCTCGTTATGGCGCTGTTCATTGAAAGACACTAGATTTCCTTAGGCATTACTCCAAAGCCTGTGGGGATTACAGGACTGTGGGGATGTGCATTTATTTTCTTCCTGTCATGTCAC
The DNA here is from genome assembly GCF_019175285.1 of Sceloporus undulatus. Lineage (NCBI taxonomy): Eukaryota > Metazoa > Chordata > Lepidosauria > Squamata > Phrynosomatidae > Sceloporus > Sceloporus undulatus. The sequence continues at coordinate 40,169,055 of NC_056523.1, read as the reverse complement.
AGGTCCTCTGGGCTTTTTCCATGACAAGTGTGAATTTCTGCCATAGGAGGCTTTTATAACTGAAAAACCAAGAGGTCTAAATCACACAGCGAACTACACACACACATAGGCTCCCTGATGAAAATTTAGCCCTCACCCTATTGTAGCTGATCAGAACAGCACGGCAGTAAAGGTTTACAGAGGTGGATTGTGTATGCTTAGTCTCCCTACTCAGATGTCACATCTAGGGCCAGCCCTGCCATTAGAAAGTGTAGGACACCATGGTTTTAGGATTTTTAGATTTATTCCTTTTCATTTGGTGTCAGGAAAGGACAGCAAATTGATACAATTTGTTAAGAATATCACCATCAGCAACATCATAATTTACACTTTGCCTTTCTCCCAGGATTGGATCTCAAAGAGGCTAACAAATCAATATGATTATATCAAAAAGTCAATATTAAAACACAATTAAACTATTAACAATTATACTTTAACCAACAGTACTAACAGAGATGAAGAAGGATGCTTGAGGATTTTTTGCTTCCTGTGCCAACATGAGGTCACTTGCCTTGCAGAGGTGTACATCAACTTGGGTTGTTATGTGGGGGGCACAGTTTGCTAATTCACTCAGGCAGTAAAATGTCTTGGGATGATCTGGCAATGCCTAATATAATACTTAATAGGGCTTTCACTTTAGAACTGGCATATTTAGTCTGTGCCATACAACGCAGGGCAGTGCATCAGACAGTTATCATGTAAATTTTATTGTTTTTCTACCATTTTCCTAATAGCAGCTACTTCTACATATTCCATCATTGTGGATAATATCTTTTTGTCTGTAGTATCTGATTATTTTTTTTTAAAAAAAGCACAAACTTTGATGGTGTGGACAAAACTGCCCCATCTGCATTGCATAGGAACAGCTTGCTGCATAGAAGTAGCCACCATGGGGAGCAATTTAAGATATTCTTGAATCAACATGGCTGTTATTTTGCATACTCTGGCCCTAATTTCAGGTCTCTAAATATCTTGATATTCAAGCCATACGTTGATCTGAGTGCCAACCCTACTGAGAAGCCAGATGTCCTATCAGACAACAACTCGTCTAACTTGCATCCTTTGGTCGAGTAAATCAGAGGCCAGGTGGCTAAACTGGATTGGACTAGAATATAATGAATAGTTTTGCCCCTTTAAATGAAACAATTAAAATCTATAAATCATGGTCCATTATACAGTTTATTTGCTACTAAATATGTCACCAGCAACAAGATAGATAAATAGATATGAGATTTTCTCCCTTTAAACTTTAAGATCATACAGTAATTTTCTTAACCTTTTACAAATTCCTGTATTTCATTTGTACTCAATTTGGTGCTTGCATCTCAATAGCAATAGCAAGTTCATTTCTATACCGTTTATCAGTGCACTTAAGCACTCCCTAACCAGTTTACAATGTATAAGCTAATTGCCCCCAACAAGCTGGGTACTCATTTTAGTAACCTTAGAAGGATGCAAGCCTGAGTTGAGCTTGAGCCCCTGGCTGGTACTGAACTCAGAACCTTGCAGTTTGTGAGTGGCTGCAGTACAGGCATTTAACCACTGCACCATCCACTATCTGTCTTTGATGGAATAGTATTCTCTGATGCCACAATCTTGCTAGTATATTTCAAATTTTAAATTTGGAGAAATAATCTTTCACTTTGGCAGTGGAAACTAGACAATTTATGTGTGAACATGAGCTTTCTAGACTGCACATTTCTGAATACGCTACTGCGTGAATGTTTTGGTGCAATATGGGCCCACTCATGTTGTTGGGCACACTCTACACTGTTCTTTGTATGGGATGGCTGGTGGTGATTTGGGAATGGAAGAACTTTCTTTTGTCTCATTGGCATGGGCATGTAATTTTTTTGGTCTTTTTTAGACGCGCTGGGACCCAGAGCCTCTGCAGTGGTAGAGGGGCCATTAAGATGGCCTGTCCAAGGAGGCTTATGACTCTTGTGGGGTTTCCTGCTGCCTTGGCAGGTGATTCTGTTGATTTCTGGAATGGAGAAATGATGAGGGCAGTAGAAACAATCACTCTTAAATGTCCCTGCTTATGATGTTGAGCTAAACAATCTCTAAGGAGCTGGCATTAATGAAACGAGTGAGACAAAGACTAAAGTGGCAGTTGCAGATAATTCAAAATGAGTCAAAGGCCTATGGTCGTGATGTAAGGTAGCAAAAAGACTTGTCTGACTGCCACCCTTGCACCATCACAGAATTGCCCAGCAGAGCTGTTTTGACTGCTGAGGAATCTGTTACAATTTGGTCCAAATCTCTTGCAAAGAGTTTGCCCACCATTTGTCAGATCAAATTGCTTGGCTTCCCCGTGACTTAAATGTCAGACACAGGCCCAGTGGGTGCAACCTTTGGCCTTATTTGTCCAGTGCTGATGGGTATTTTTCAATTTGTGCAGTCCAAGGATTGGGAAAGGATTCTTGGAAAAAGCAATAACTAGCATATATGTATTAGACCCTTGCCCTTCCTGCAGCCAGAGCTGCAGCCTGATAGTTTAATATTGTGCAATGCTGTTTTTATGGTTTGTACATTATCTTTCAATTAATTTTAATGTTTTTAATGTTTAATGCTTTAACTTTTTGATTGTTTGTGTTATAGTTTTATACACACACACACACACACACACACACACACTCTTTTATTGATGGTTTTACCTAGTTTTAACATGCATTTTAAAAAATGTATGCTATTAACAGTCTTGAAGCTCATTACTGAGAGAAAGGCAGGAAATAAATGAATAAAACACTCTACTACTACTACTTTCCACTGTACTAGATATAAGTGATATTTCATAGTAATCATTTATATTTTGTTTAACAAACATACTCTTGTTTTCTTTTGGCAATCTTTAAAGGGTATGTATTAAATTTTTCCTTATTTCCATCCACCTACACAAGGATGAACATATGCATATTTTCCTACTGCCAGCATTCTCAAAGGACAATTGTAAGAACTGCATTGTCTGTAAATATAACAACTTAATATGAAGAATCAGAGCTGATTCCCAAACCAGGGCTTTGGCTAAGTACTGGAAAGCTATTATTCCAGGACAAAGTCTACTGTGGAGTGTTAGATGAATATACATTATCTAGGCTTATAGAGTTTGTCATTTTAGAAAACTATGGCATTTGGGACTTTAATGACATCACTAATGCTGTGCAACTGAACTTTAGCAAGAGTACCACATGCCAAAATCTTTCTAAGGCTAAGGCCCATAAGCCAAACTTTTTTTTTTCTTTCACATTGCCAACTCTTATGTATTTACATTGTCTTTCCCAGCCTAACTGTTCTTTGCAGGCATCATTTAAATATTCCAGCTGTCTTTCTGGTGCAGTGTTGATGTTGGTTATCTTGATCACATTGCCACCCTGGCATCCTGGATGCCCTCAGTGATGGAGTTCAGAAAATTTAGCAACTTATCACTCAGGCATTATTTGTAGCCACCACAAACACTCTTTTCCATTCTCTGGCATACAACATAAAATCATAGAATTGGAAGAGACATTGCAAGAGACATCCAGTTCAACCCTCTGCCATGCAGGAATTAACAATCAAAGCACCTCCAACAGATGGCCATCCAGCCTCTGTTTAAAAACCTCCAAAGAATTAGACTCCACTGCACTCAGAGAGAAAATGTTCCACTGTTGAACATTTCTTGCTGTCAGGAAGTTTTCCTTAATGTTTGAGATGGAATCCCTCACCCTGTTGCTTGAATCCATTACTCTGGGTTCTGTTCTCTGGAGCTGCAGGAAAAAAACCCTGTTCCTTTTTAGGTATGACACCGCTTATAGCAATAGCAAGTACATTTCTATATTACTTATCAGTTCTATATTGCTTATCATCACTTAAGCACTCCCTAAGCAGTTTACAATATGTAAGCTAATTGCCCCCAACAAGCTGGGTGCTCATTTTAGTGACCTTGGAAGGATTGCAGGCTGAGTCAACCCTGGAGCGCTGTCTGGGATTGAACTCACAACCGGCATTTAACTACTGCGCCACCAGGGCTCCACCCCTTCAAATACTTAACAGACTATCATATCACCTGTTAACCTTCTCTGTTTCAAGCTAAACATACCCAGCTCCCTCATAGGATAGAGTTTCCAGACTTTTCACCATTTTTGTCCCCCTGCTCTGGACATGTTCCAGTTTGTCAACATCCTTTTTTGAACTTTGGTGCTCAGAACTGGACACAGTATTCCAGATGAGGCCTGACCAAAGCAGAACTGAGTGGTACTATTACTTCCCTCGTTCTAGACACTATATTTGCATTGATGCAGCCTAAAATTGTATTAACATTTTAGCTATCACATCACACATGTGATGTTGAACACATGTTCAACTTGTGGTCTACTAGGACTCCTAGATCCCTTTCACATGTATTTCTGACAAGCCAGGTGTCTCCATTCCTATATCTGTGCATTTCATTTTTTCTGCCTATGTGCAGTACCTTACATTTCTCCCTGTTAAAATTCATTTTATTAGTTTTGGCCCAGCTTTCTAATCAACTAAAGTCATTTTGAATTTCAATCCTAACCTCTGGGGTATTAGCTACTCCTCTTAATTTGGTGTCATCTAAAATTTTGATAAGCATGCCCTCTATTCTTTCATCTAAGTCAGTGATAAAGATGTTGAATAGCACTAAGCCTAGGACAGAAATCTGTGGCACTGAAGTTAACTTTGGGCTTCCTCTTTAAATTCCCATGCTAAACTCCCACACTAAACACCCATACAAAACACCATGTTAGAGAACCCTGTTTGCCAAGCATTCTCACCAAACTCTAGGGATTGGGACTGAAGGAATATAGAAAGCTACTGGCTGCTAGCTTCTCCTTCAGGCAAGTCTAAATTTCTAGCTCCTCCCTCAGGGAAGTTTCTCACCCACTTTCTGATTCACTTCCTCTCACCCAATACAACAAAAGAATACAAAGGTGCAGCCAGCAAATGACCCTTCTGCCAGTTCACACACACCAAACAGTCTTAATAAACTGACACAACTTCACCAGCACACAAAAGAACAATATACCACTAACAAAGACACCAGGAGGCAACACTTGACCAATTCACACCAAGCATAGACATAGGCCCAGAAGAGAGGTTAGACCTTCTCTTGTGTGTTCTTTTTATAGAAGACTCTGTTATTTCTTAGTTCTTTAAAAAAAAAAAGCAGTAGAAACAGCACTTCCTGGGCAGAAATCTGAATGGTGCAAGGCATTCTACTAGCAATGGACCTGGGGCATTCAGCCCTGACCACAAGTGGAAAGCTGTTCACATTCACCCTTACAACTGCTTCATTTAACTTCTGATTGCTTCCCACAGCTTTAGTAAGAACTTCATTACTTCTGAAATGAGGTTTGATTACACTCATCAGAATTGGACATAATCCACAGAACACACAAGGATTTGGGGGCCGTTGTTTCCCTGCAACCCTACAATGCAGCAAGTGAGACAGTGTAAGATACAGCAGTCAAAATACTGTAGTAAAGGCAAAAGTTTTGACAGTGCTCTTTGGATTCTGGCCTGTGACTTGTTAAGCCTAAGTTAAACATTTGGTCCCATTTCTATAAATAGATATCACTCTGCCATTTCAATCCCAACACCTTCAAACAATCTGTTCTCTGTGTATTTCAGACAGCAATTTGAGTCAGTCACAGCTTGGAAAACCTTAAGGAGTGATGTATTTATCACACAGCCTCCTCATCTTAAACAGCAAAGAAGAGGATTGCTATAAATAATGATCTACTTCATAGTTGCCAAGTCTGAAATGGATCTGTCTGTCTATATTTGTACCACTTTGCTGGGCGTTTTTATCTCCATAGCACAGAATCTCAAAAATATAGGCCTTACACTATTTCCATCTGTATTTTTTGTATCTATAAAAAATGAATATAAAATGGTTGCTGTTTTCACCACAGTTATTGTTCTGCCTTATGATTGCTAAAGTAATCTGCCAATTTAGATTTGATTCCCTTTATACTTATCCATGCAGAACAGCTGTCCTACAAAAGGACATTTAAGGGGCCTATTTCTCAAGGCACATTTGCCTCTTACAGAACACTGTTAGCTGACCCAGAAAATGTGACATATAATTGTCACTAATGCCTGTTTTTATCTTCTCAGCGACTGACAATTGGCACGCTACTTATTAGCATGCATGCCAAAAGAACACAGACATTTCACCTTCAACGAGAAAGGGTGAAGACAGACATAATATAAAACAGGACACTCATTGTACATTCTGCAGGTGCACAAGCTTGAATTTGCAATTAAATGATAGATATACATATTAGGAAACTGAATGCTCACTGAGCCATCAGTTGGGCTCACACACTTGCTTCTTCTTCCATCAGCCCAAAGACCTCAACACTGTGCACAGCACCAAGGGATGGTGCATGGGCTTTTTGCACTGTTAATTTAGCCGCCCCCTCCAGTCATTCTCCACCCCAACTGTGTCTTCAAGTGTTACAGTTATCTCAAAGTATGAGGAAACATTTCAATGTAAATATGAAAATATCCCGACATGCTTGATGTTGGACTTGTATTTAAAAAACTCAGTTTCAAGTAGCAATTTAGGTCCCGTACAGACTGCCGGGAAGTGGCAGTCTGGGGCCGATTTTAGGGCTTGGGATTGTGGAGCAACCACATGTTCCCAAGCCCTACCACGTGGCAGCGGTGCCATCATGCCGCAGCCCCATCCACATGGGGGCTGCCATGATGACGCAAGCATGGCGCAGCATCAGCATGTTGCGGTGCCGCACTTGCCTCATCGACGCGTGACAGTGCGCCAATAGGGCACTCATGGCATCCGCCGTGTGCACCAAAAAGAACCCGCTTTTAGCGGGTTCTTTTTGGTACAGAGGGAGGTCATGTGGTTTGGCTGCTGCAGCATCCCTCAGCAGCAAAAAAGGGTGCCTCCAGCCTGCCTTTTCAGGGCAGTTTGTCGAGCCTCATAAACTACCTTCCAGTCTATATCTTTTAAAGCAGTTTTCCCACGTTTCACTGTTTATCTCCATTCATCTTGGAGGGCATTTCCTGCTTGATTCCTTTAAGCTGCAGAAAATATGTCTGGGGTGGAGAGGTTAGAGACGTCCTCAAGAAGGAATATGGGGGGAAATGAGAAAGGGGCTTGAGGAGGATTCTGCTCTCTGGATTTTGGGGAACTGAAAAGCTATTTGAATTTGAACATTCTTTCCATAGTATTCTTTTATGATAATTCTTACTAATTCTTACTAATTGTTATAAAAAGCATGTCCCACTCAGACGGCCTCTGCACAAGTAGCATGAGTTGCTAATGCATAGGGCACACAGTCCAGACACTAAATCAAAGGTAAATGGGCACAAATTTCAAATCAGAAATGGCAATGTGGAAGCAAACAAGACAAAACAGTGTATGTTGGGGGGGGGGGTATTTCAAATCTGCAGCAATACATTGCTAAACCTAAGGTGAACACGCTGGAAGAAAGAACCCTGAAATACACATTTGAGTATGAAACATTTGAACCCCAATTTAAAAGGTACAATTCTTTGCTTCTGCGACTTGAATAGGGATGAAAGTATTTTGTTTGCTTTAAAAACACTACTCGTGTGAATGAATTCTTAAATATGACTATGTCTACAATCACTGCTAACAAGTATTTTGTGAATGGCTACCCTTAATAAGGCAATTATCTTTCCTTGTATGATTTACATTTAATTTCCCTCTTATCTCACAGTTTGCTATCCATCTGCCTCATGTGCACATACTGTACTTGTAACTCAGAAATGTACTTTGTGAATATGATGGGTTGTAGTCATAATATTATTTATTAGTACAACAGATTAATATGTCTCTTTCTCTGGAACTAGTAAATCTATTGGCTTTCTAGATCCAGACTAAAGGTGATAAGGTGAGAGTGGGTGTGTTTGCTGGAGCTTGAAAAAACAAGGCAAGCATTCAGGTGCCATTTTTACCCACCTTGAAACAATACTCCTTGTCTCACTTGTATGATGGAAACATTTCCCCAATGGCGAGGAAAAAATATTTTACTAATTCTGAGTAATGACCATACTTTTAGGCAGTATCTGCACTGCCGAATTAATGCAGTATGGCACAGCTTTAACTGGCATGGCTCAAAGCTATGGGATTCTAGGATTTCTAGTTTTGTGAAATATTTAACCTTCTCTGTCAGAGAGCTCTAGCCACAGTGAACTACAAATCCCAGGATTTCATACAGTGGAGCCATGACAGCTAAGGTGGTGTGAAACTGCATTAATGTGTGGTGTGGTGTGGTGTGAAATGTGTAGTGGTGTGTAGAGGGTTCCTTTATCTGAAAACATGGTAAGTCCCAGTGTGAGACTATTTTAATGTCATGAGAAGCAGCTGTTTGCAATGGTTAGCACTTTGCCAAGAAAGTTTTCCACATGAAAGAGTGCTTTTCACAGCATAGGGTCCATGCTTATTTACCCTACTAAGAGAGCACCAAATAAAGGAAGTGGAAAAAAAGGTTTCTTGATAGCAAAGGAGTGACCTCTCTAAAACAACTAAACAAAGGACAGTATTTCTTTAGAAACCAATCACATGAAACCCACAATGTCTTGAAATATATATCACCATTGTATACTGTATATCTTTAAAAGAGAACTAATTGCTATCAGTATATGGACTAATTGGAAATGTGGGTGTGTCGTGTTAACCTCCCCTATCTCTCCCACTATATAGAATAGGCCTCTGGTATCGCCTAGGATTTGTTTCCAGGACCCCCCTTGTTGCCAAAACCAGTGGATGCTCAAGTTCCATTAAATGCAATGGCACAGCTTAAAAAAGAAAAAAAAATGGTGTTCCTTATAAAAAATGGAAAATCAAGGTTTGCTTTTGCGAATTTATATTTTTAAAAAATATTTTCAAGCCATGGGCTAACTGTACAAAAATGTGTTTCTTTTTTCTACACAAGAGACAAAAGATTAACTTGAGCCTGTCAGCTACTTGTGATGAAACAACAAAAACATTAAGCAAAAATCTGAGTAAATTTCTGCTGACATCAATAGCACTTATGAATCTCTAAATAATGCAATTGCATATTGATATCCACATGAACAACACAGATCTAATTTAAACTGCACTCAGTCACTCTCGACAGTGAAATATTTCATTGGAAGAAATACTTATGTGCTTACTGCTTTCTCTGGCTTATTCACTGTGTAATGGAAGATTAGCTCTTCCAACTCCATTTTATTTATTTTTTTCTATATGTAGCATGTCAAAGGCACCAAGTACTTAAAAAAAAATCTTACAAGCAATAGAAATGGTAGTTTTTAATATTCCAAAGATATACAGCCAAATACCTCAGTTTTGAAATGGGAATTATTCTTTCAAGGACAAAAGTTAAAAATAATCCACATTGCAAAATGAGTAAATTTCTTTTCATTCCTGAGATTCAGGTACTGCAAAATGAATAGTGATGTCTCCAGAAGGCCTCCAGTGAATAAAATGCCAAACAAATTTGGGGTAATACAGTAGTTCCTCCACATTCACTGTGATTAGGGGAAAGACCCCAATGAATGTGGAAAAACCACATTAAAAAAACACTGTTCTTTTTACATAAGAGAACACCTCTCTAGGAATCTTCAGGTTATCCAATGCCAGAGGCTGATCACAGAATCTGTGGGAGGACCTACAAATGCCCAGTGAAGTAGTTTTTGGTGGGGTTTTCAGGCTATGTGGCCATGTTCTAGAAGAGTTTCTTCCTGACGATTCACCAACATCGGTGGCTGGCATCTTCAGAGAAAGATTTTTCTGAAGATGTCAGCCACAGATGCTGTCGAAACGTCAGGAAGAAACTCTTCTAGAACATGGCCACATAAATAAAATAATAATAAAATTTTTATTTGTATACCGCCCTTCCAATGATCAGGGCGGTGAACAACATATTAATAATACAAATACAAATACACCACAATACATATTAAAATACAACCATATTAAAATCAAAATTAAAACCCCATCAGCCAGCTGCCATTGCCGTCGAGGGGGAGAAGACTAGCTGGAGCTTAATTCGAGGAATGGTGATCGAAATAGGAAGGTTTTTAACTCCCTCCTAAACTGGGCCAGGGAGGTGGCCGAGCGGAGCTCTATGGGCAGCGTATTCCAGAGGGCCGGGGCGACGATGGTGTATGACCTCCTCATTGTGGAGGCTAGTCTAGCCCCTGGAACCCTCAGTAGTTGCTGCCCAGATGTCCTGAGGGTGCGGGGCGGAATATATGGAGAGAGGCGGTCCTCCAGGTATCCTGGGCCCAAGCCATTTGGGCTTTATAGGTTATCACCAACACCTTATACTGTGCCCAGAAGCGAATGGGCAGCCAATGCAGATCTTTAAGTATAGGTGTAATATGGCTGGCCCTGGAAGTACCAGTGACCAGTCTGGATGCCATATTCTGTACCATCTGTAGCTTCCGGGTATGGTATAAGGGTTGCCCCATGTAGAGCGCATTGCAGAAATCCAATCTAGAGGTTACCAGAGTGTGTACCACCGTTTCCAGGTCTCTCTGGGCCAGGTATGGGCGCAGCTGGCGAATAAGCCAAAGCTGATAACAGGTGCTCTTGACCGTCGCATTCACCTGAGCTGTGAGGTGAAGCGACGAGTCAAGAAGTACCCCCAGACTGCGCACAGAGTCCTTCACAGGAAGCATGATTCCGTTCAGGACAGGTGGAACCATCGCCATTCCTGGACCAGGGGAACCTATCACAAGTACCTCCGTTTTCTCTGGATTCAGACTGAGTCGGTTTTCCCTCATCCAGCCCATTACCGACTCCAGACGGGCCACGAGAGGAGAGACGCCATCCTCGGTCATTGCATCAGTCGGAGACATAGAGAAGACTATTTGGGTGTCATCAGCGTAATGATAACCCCGTGCCCCATGTCTCCGGATGATCTCTCCCAGCGGTTTCATGTAAATGTTAAAAAGCATGGGAGACAGAATGGCTCCTTGAGGGACCAGCCTGAATACTCCACAAAAAGCTATGGATGCTGACCATGAAAGCCTTCAACTCCACAGCCCAGTGTAGTGTTTTCTCTAGGAACTTCTAAGTTCTCCAGCAGAACTCTATGGTCAACTTCTGGAAGAGTTCTGCTTGATGATTTAGAGATTCCTAGAGATCAATCAAATCCTCATATAATCCAATCTGCAAAAGTCAAAGCAGCAAATAGGGAGGGCCAACTGTGTTTTCAATTGGACGTCTCACTTCAACCTTAAAAACTTTCCTATTTACCCCCAGCCCTTGTCTATTATTAATTGGAATTTTTATGTTTTTAAAATGTGTGTGTGTGTGTGTGCTTCCCCCTTGTACTTCTGTCAAGACAGAATCAGCTACAGGAATGTAGGCTTATTTAATATTACACTGTGGAAAGACCCTAAAGAAGGGAATGTACGTACTAGTTGAGTTCAGAAAGAGAAGAGAACTGGAAGTGGAAAGGAGCTGCTGTTGTCAGGGCTAAAGGACAAGGCCCTTTTCACCTTGAATAAAGTAATGGTGTTTTCAGTTCTGTATTTAGGAAAGAACATGGGGTTAATTCTTTGTGTTTAAATTTCCATATTGCATTTGCTTTCATTATATATTTTTTTCTTTACTGTTTCAAGGTTGCACTCACATGTTTCAGCAATACTGAACAGCACAGGCATCAAGTCCTGCACTGGGTGCATGGAACTTTTGGAATCGTGCATTGGTGTCAAATTTAGTATATAAGTTTTGTATTGTGGCTAAATATTGTATGGAAAGTTAAAATGCAATTTTCTTTGCAATATGTAATTATAGTTGGCCACATATAATCCACAAAGAGAACACTTACATCAGAGATTTGCATATTTGAATACATTTCAAGATCCACACCCCAGCAGAAGATCCATTGCCAGCTTTCTGGCACTGCTTTTATTTCTCCTTCATGTCTCTTCATGTTCTCTTCTTCCTGCATGCCTCTCTTTTTCAAGCATGTGTGGAATCACAAGAAAGGAAAAGAAAGGATAGAAGGAGCAGGCCCCACTTTTCCCCCTCTCTTTCTGGACTATCTGATGGGTTGGGACCTTCTTTTAGGTCCTGATGCCCCTGTTCTCTTTCATTTCTTTCCCCCACTCCTTTGTTGTGTCTCCAGGTTTCCTTCTTTTCTTCAGGTTTGTATAGCATCTTATCACAATCTTATGAAACGATATACAGTAGTTCATTTATAGGGGTTTCTATCCAAGTTAATTCCAATCATGCTTTACAGACTATACAGACTGGTGTTATATGCTGGTGTGGGGGGTGGTGTGGAGGCATGGCATATGTATGCTGGTTGGCCCCATGCTGGCATCACACCACACACCCAAACATACAGTGGGGGGGCATCACAGTGCTCTGATGGCACAGCATTTAAATGCACTGTGCCAATGGAGTGCTGAAAAGCCACCACAGTGGAGGCTAGGGTGCCTTTTACGCAGCATGAAAAGGAGTCACTTTTTGCAGGTTCTTTTTCAGTCACGGAAAAGCCAGATAAGGACCACGGCATGCAGTTGCCATGGCCCCGATCCAGTGAGGAGAGGGGTGTCATGGAGCTTCTGCCTAAGGGTGGTCTGTTGAGCCCCTCAGTCCCTTGAATAAGAATCTCTTTGTTAAATTTAGTCTCAGACAAAATAATTTGAATAAGAAAGTGCCATGTGAAACCTTTAAAAAGCAAATTCAATGTGCTAGTGGTATATTTTGTAAGCAGGAGTCTTTGTGGCTTTGTGTGAATTCTTGCATCTGATGAAGCAGGTTCTTGCATATACAACCACCTACAACAATCATTATAATCATTTTAAGGGGCCACAAGATTCTTTTTCTGTTTGTGGCTGCAGGAGACTATCTTAGCAAATCCTCTGAACTGATCACGTAAGCAAACAGTGTTTATGCCCCAATTCCATACAATTTCACCTTATCATAGTAGCAATTTGTGGCATTAATTTTTCTATTTTGAGCTGAGGGGTCAAGCATGAGTCTCCTTAGCATCAATGCTGTTAACATCTCTATCTTCAAAGGATGTTGCTTTGGCCTCAAACAGATGGCCCAAAAGGGCCATCATCGGGCCATGGCATGCACATGACACATATCCCGAATACGAACAGAAGCCACCCCGGGCTTCTCCAAAAATCCAGCCCAAAACTGACCTGAAAAGAAGCAGAAAAATTTGCTCCTTTTCAGCGGGACAGTTGAGGAAGCAGCCCTATTCAGGTGTTGTGTCCCCAATGTAAATGGGCCCTATGTGGTTTCTTGTCTATTCAGGTCGTTTTGAATTTTGATCCTGTCTTCTGGGGTATTAGCTATTCCTCCTAATTTGGTGTCATCTGTAAATCTGATGAGTATGCCCCCAATTCTCTCATCCAAGTCATTGATAAAGATGTTGAATAACACTGGGCCCAGGACAGACCACTGTGGGACCCCACTGGTCACTTCTCTCCAGGATGAAAAGGAGCCATTGCTGAGCACCCTTTGGCTTCGGCCAGTCAACCAATTACAAATCCATGTAACAGTTACCTTGTCTAACCCACATTTTACAAGCTTGTTTGCAAGAATGTCATGGGAAACCCTGTCAAAGGCCTTACTGAAATCAAGATATACTATATCCACAGCATTCCTTTCATCTACCAAGCTGGTAGTTTTATCAAAGAAAGATATCAGATTTCTCTTTGTACCTGCACATAAGCCAAGAACAATTGCATTCAGTGTTCTGACCCTACTTGTGTCAGCTTTTACATAACTTCTCATCTGTCCTTAGCTGCTCCAAGTGTTTAATCTGTTATTCATTGAGACTTCTGATTCTTTTTAGCTGCCGATAGTGTCATTTTGCATTCCTCCTTGACAATGCTCATAATGCTTCTGGCTGTTGGTCAATTAGATTTAATAGTTGAAATCGGTTTTTACATTATCTTTAAATTCTGCTTTTGCTACATCTTTCCTCCCATTTCTTCTTAGATTTTCATTTCATGAGTAAAAACCTGTTTAATTATCTGACTCAAACTATGCTATTCATGTCCACTATAGCTCACTCTACCAAAGTCCTGAAATGTTTGTATATCCCATTTCTTGTTTTACTGCATCTAGCTTCTCCTATGTAATACTTTTAAAATCCCATGGTCCTATAATATGTGTTGTGCAGATTTGGACATTCCTTTCACCTCTGAGCACCTCAACAACTGAACATCTTTTTAGCTTGAGTCCAGTTGCATCATTAGCCAAAGTGCTACTTGTAGCTGTACTACTAGCTGTACCCTAGTAGATTGTTTAGTACCGTCTGACCTGGGAGTGCCATCTTATGACACTATCTCTTGTTTTGTTTTGATTTTTTTTGGACTGTCTCATCATAAGGTTTTCATTGTAAGGTTTTCATTCACAAGGGGTTTAACATTGCTTTCTTCTCTGCAGTGCTAACAAATATTAGCTATGGTAGCACTGCCATTGTCTCTGATAAATCTTCTGCTACCCCCCCCCCTCTCTTTCTCTCTCATGTAGGGTTTCCATAATTTTCTACCACTAAACCAGGACAAAATGTAGAGAAAATGTAGGACAAATTTGACCTTGAAATGTAGAACATTCAGGAAAAATGGAGGGCACAACCAATTAAAAGCCAAAAGCACTATTTTTTTTTAAAAAAAAAGTAATATAAATCCTTATATTATAGAGATCTTGTTGCACCACTGAGACTAAATGCATCTGAGGAAGCAACTGTCACACACAGGCACAGTCTTTTGGAGGTAAGTACTTATGATCCTCCCTCTCTCCCTTCATCCTTTCTTCCCTTCCCTGTGGATTGCAATTCCTTCTCTGCCATGTAGATTAAATCCCATCCCATTTCTGAGTGACCATTGTGTCTCCCCAAGGAAAGTCAAGCTAGAGAGTTCCTTCATCTGCCTGCAGAACCAGTAATTGCCATGTGAAGTCTATGGGACTGGGCATCTCCTCTGGGATGGGGCCTGGGCTTCAAAGGATCTTTCCAAGGTGTTGAACCTTCTCCCCCCAATGCCTCCTTCAGCCTCATGGAAACCACTCTGTTGCAGGAACAGGGATGGCGGCGGTGGAGGAGGACCAGGGTTCGATCCCTTGCTTGGACATTAAAAAACCCACTGGGCTAGTTACACTCTCTCAGCCTCAAGGGAAGGTGAAGGAAAACTATCTCTGAACAAACCTTCCAAGAAAAACCTTGGGCAAGTCACACCCTAGGTCGTTCACCACCAAGCCAAAAGTATGGCAAACAGTGGTGGCAGCCCCATCCTCCCAGGCAGAGAGAAGCATAGAATGCCTGGGCCATCCGCCACTGCACCAAAACCTCACTGAATGGCAGCCTAGGCCTGGTAGGCCTCTGTGGGGGTGGGTGAGGGGAAAAATGGGGTCGCCTCCACCATTCGGCAAAGTTTCTGTTTTTATGTGCTTACTTGGATCTCACAATGGAAGCATATCAAAACAATAATGGTACAACTTTTCAAACAAGATCTAAATTGAATGGAATGTATATAATCTTAATAAAATATTCTGATGCGTTCTATTAAGTAGCGTAATATTATAATTTATCAGATCATCATCTTGTTTCAATAGCTCCTACTAATGGAGATTTTTATAGTGAGGCTTTCAAGGGAAATGAATCCTTAATAACATGAAAGTTTGTTCTGAACATGAGTAATAGTAGCTTATGGTCCAATCTTATAAACCAATGTATCAGCAAGTATGGGACACAAGATCATCCTTTTTAATAAAAGATATATTCACAACTCTGAAAAATAATACAAATTTCTCTTAAGGTATGAATGGTACTATACAATAGTTAACATCAGATATTTGCTGTTACAGCATTCAAGGAGGGGCAATTCACCTTTCACATTGGTGGAAGAGTTGCCCTATACAGTGGGACCTTGTTATCTGCTGGGGTTTGGTTCCAGGATCCCTCGTGGATGACAAAGTCTGTGGATGCTCAAGTCCCATTAAATATAATGGCAGAGCAAAATATAAAATGGAAAATTAAGGTTTGCTACTTGCAACTTATATCTTTTTTGAATATTTTCAAGCTGTGGATGCTTGAATCCATGGATAAAAAATCTGTGGATAAGGAGGGCCAACTGTACTATTTTAACATTTTTCACAAAACCCTGTCAGACTTTTCAAAAACAGAAGTAAATTTCTGAACCCCCTTTTTTGGCACTTTTGGCAGTCTATGTGGTGCCTAGAAGGTTCCAGAGGCAGAAAATTGGACCCTTGACCTGCTGCACTTGCCCACTCCTGGTGTAATGAATGCCAAGCTAGATGGCACAATACTCTAGTTTGATATAAAGTATCTTCCTGTGCTTCTCCTGTGTGTTATCACTGTATATATTTCCAATGTAGTAGGTGACCATATCAAATTTAGGTATGTTCTAGGATTGGTATAGCATGTGGGCTCTCCTCCAGTTGGAGCATATATACAAATTATCCTTAAAACAGGAAAAATATGCTAGATCAAAAATTACTGATCTCCTCAAAATGGCGGAGAATTTATTTTCTCTGCCAGCAAGATGAAATTATCTACATTGTTTGCTAGTCTATGGACATATGATATGAGGTATTGGTGTGTTAGGTGATACAGGCAGATTTTTGTTGATGTATGTATGCTTATGTATGTATAGTAGGAGTTTTTATTATTAAAATTGTTTTATTTTGAATAAAGATTATATCAAAAAAGAAAAAACCTAGGGTCATCAGTAACAATAAGGATCATTTGCCAATAAACACAACAAATAGGAAATGAAATAGCTACCACAGTTCCTCGTCCCTTTGTTCTCTGCCTTTTTCTAAGTAAAGTAAAAGCCAGATTACATGTATGGAGGCAGAGAAATTGGTAGGCCAAAGACAAGGGAAAGGAACCAGCAAGATTAATCTCAGTGACCTCACCTCCTGTTTAATCAACTCTTTGCTGCAGTCTAGGGGCCCTAACAGGAGCTGTATGTGCAACCTTCATGTGCCTTTTAGATATCAAGCCTGTTAAAAGCAAAATAGCCTTCCATTGTTTCCTTTTTTCTCATTTTAGCCTCAGAATGTTTTCTTCGCTAAATATATGCAGGCTTCAGAATTGTTATGCCCCCCCCTCATTTTAAATAACAAGGCCAAATAATATGAAGTGGCCTGAAGTTTAAGACTCTTCTGTTGGCAGCAGACTAGGGGATAGTGCTTTCAGTTTTGCAATTATGCAGCATGGCCTTTGAGCTCTTTCATATGGTTTCCTTTTATCAGCTGACATCGTATACCTTATTTAAAGACCAGATCTCTGTTTAAGCAGCTGCTACCACAATTCAGCAGCCCAAGCCATTCTTTTAATTAAATATTTGCTGCTGTGCCTTTTCTCCCCAGAACATCTTTGTGGACAACATTTATTCTTGTGAACATAACAGCTCTGTTAAGAACCTTCTGTCTTCGCCTTAAGGACCCCTCACTTTGCAGGCTGGTAGTGTCTCCATTAGGGTTGATATCATTAAGTGAAGTGTAGAATTGGGTTCCACATCTTTGTGAATGCGGGAAAAAGTATTTATTCAATAATGATGAAGGGCTCATGCATCATGATCTGGTAATTAATTATTGTTATAATTCACTTAATGTTCTACATTAGCACATCTTTCCATGGAGAAAACTGCCTTCTTGTGTGGTGATTTTTGCCAGATGGGGTCTGAATCTGATCCAGTTTCTTTCAAATAGAAGCAGATCTTTTTTTAAAAAAAACAAACACTCATTGTTCCCAATGAAGCTGGGGAGAAACCAATACCCACAACCATTTTAAATGTAAATAATAATAATAATAATAATAATAATAATAATAATAATAATAATATAGAACATTTTTTGTAAAATGCTAATGTGTAAGAATGAAAGAAAAGAACAACAAAATGTTCTAGTATGGCATTCATTCTTGCCAGGGAAGTATATACCCAAATGTTTTAGAAATGGAAACAAATTTGACTTAAAGGTCCATGATTTTACTGTGGCATGTAGTTCCACTGCAGGTATGGATCATGACTAACTTTTATTGCATTTATATTTGTTGTGGCTAGTTTGTCACTTGGTTACCAACTTTCTGCTGTCAAACATCTTTTTACTCCTTTTGAAAAGCACCAACAGACTGATACTGGAGACAGCCAGGACTACACTTTGTTTAATACCAAACTTTCCTGTTGCACCTTAATGTATCCCCCCCCCAACATTCACATAACATCTGGATACACTTTAAAGACTGGCTGCTTGCTTGCTACTTGCCTTCTGCTTCTGTTAGCCTCATCTGTTGGACTGCTGCTTGCTTGAGATACCATCTAAAACCAGGCCCCAGGCACCAGCTAGTTATTGGCTGTATAGATAGGTAGGACTGTTGTTCCCTTGGGTGTCTTCTGCGAGTGGAGTCACTGCCAAAGGGGAGTTTCCCTTTTAGGAGGAACTGCTGGGGCAAGCGAGGGTGAGGACCAGTTTCTTTTGTTGGGAGGAATGCATTAGGTTGTATGTAACCTTTAAATAATCTGGTTGTCGGCAATAGCATGAGAGGGAAAGCTGTCCAGGGAGCAGCCATTACAATGGGCAGAAGAAAATATGGATGGTGAGTTATTTTTATTATCATGTTAGAAGGGAAAGTCATAGAGTGTTGGTTACTTCCAATAGCAAGTACGTTTCTATACTGCTTATCAGTGCCAGGCTGAGTGGACCCTGGAGCCCTGCCTGGGATCAAACTCAAAACCTGTCCCCCATTTCAAACAGTCTGGAGAGCCTTGGTAACAGGCCTCCTTATTTGAAAATGCTTTTGTTCAATGCCAAGTTGATGAATAGAAAGGTATCTCTGATCCAGGATTTGATCCTGGCTGAGCATGCCAACTTGGAATGTATCACAGAGACTTGGCTGAATGAAGCTGGGGGCAGAGTCAGTCTTTCCCAGCTTTGTCCACCTGGGTTCACTGTACAGCAGAAATCAGACCTGAGGACATGAGAGCAGTGTTGCAGTGGCCTATCATGATTCCAGTTATCACATCACTGTTATTCCCATGCCAGGACATACTATGTGCAGAGAGACAAGCTGAAAGAAAATACAGTGTAATCTTATACTCAAGTGCCAACTGAGAGGTAGACTATTTGAGAGACCATATCTCCCCATATGAACCTGCTAGAGCCTTAAGATCCTCAGGAGAAGACTTTCAGTCCTGCCACCATCACAGGCTCACCTGGTGAGGACATAAGAGAGAGCCTTCTCAGTGGCTGCTCCTGACCTCTGGAATGCCTTTCCATGAGAAACAAGGCTGGCTCACTCTCTGCTTGCCTTTTGCTGGCAAGCAAAAATGGTTTTGTTCAGGCAAGCTTTTAACGTGTGACCATGGGATGGCTGTTATATGGGGTGTTTGTTATACGGGGTGGGTACTGTGGTTTTATTGTGGCTTTAATATTTGTAATTTTATAATGTTTTTAGCTGATGTTTTTAACTGTTTTATTGTAATATGTTTGTTGGAATTTTTATTTGTGAACCACCTTGAGTCCCTTTCTGGGAGTGAGGCAGCATAGAAATCAAATCAAATAAATAAATAAAATGTAAGCTCTACTGAGTACTCATTCTCAGATAGGCTGGCAATGTTTAACTCATATGCAGGATTGCCTCAAAGCTAATGTATTCCTGGACATTACCTTTTTAACATAATTTTTTGTACCAGAGGAACAAATAACATGGTCAGCATCCACACTGCCCAAATAATCCAGTTTTGACATCACTTTAATTGTCATGGCTCAGTGTGATGGAATTCTGGAAACTATAGTTTGTTGTGTGCACCAGAACTCTCTGACAGAGAAGGCTAAATGTCTCACAAACTTAAAATTCCCAGAATTCCCCATTATTATTATTATTATTATTATTATTATTATTATTATTATTAGCCTGCCTCTCCCTACAGATAGAGGTAGGTTACAACAAACAATAAAATATACAATAAATCATAAAACATCATAGTCCCCAATTGAAGGAGAGTCAAATGAATTGTCATTACAACCAGAAACAGGGAGACAGTGGCATGTACTGAGAAAACATCTGCATTGATCCACCTGAAACTTGGCAGTAAAAGGGGAGTCAGTTTGATCAGGGTCCATGCCAAATTTGAGGTTGGAAAGAATAAGAAATGGCTCAATAGCCACTTTCTCTATTTGTACTTCATCAAAAAATCCCTCCTGAGTATCCTCTCCCATTTTCTCCAGTAAACAGCCTCTCTCTCTTACACTATATTGCCCCTGTCTTGGCCAGTCCAGGGGCTCCTAGTGAGAGCATTCGCAGAAAAAACTTTATAACCTTCTCTAGAATACACTCCTCCCTCCTCCTATCTGCATTTTTAAGACAGTTAACAACTCAGGTAAAATGCACATTACCCCCTCCCCCCCCAATGTACTGAAAGATTCTGTAAAAACAAAGCAGTTGGCAAAGACAATTTAATCCCAGGAGGGGGATTGGGTGGGGAGGAATCCATCAATACATGTCAAAATCCAGTAGGCACTTGCCAGATTTTGAACTCCTATAAATCAAGTGTGCATTTCTTACCTTTCTGCCTCAAAATCAGCACAGAACAGTCTCAAACCCCTCTGCTGCACTGCCAGATGTTAGATCAATCCATGCAGCTGCTTTGTGCTATAATTCACTGAAAAGTACTGCAGATCCTCGTTTTTAGTACTCCAGGGATGAGACACTGAACATAGTCCACACCCAGAACCTTTACATTTGCCATGTTCACATTCTCTGGGTATCTTTGCCTGCCTTGTTTCTTTTAATACCTAAAGGGTATTTCTAAATGCTCAATGGGTTTTATGCTACTACAATGGTAGAAATCTGGAGACGGAAGGATAATTTCATTTGGAGGATCATAAATTCTTATTTGTAGGGTTACATTCTCATTTTAACCCCCCTCCCCCATAGCTACACCCTTGTTTGATATAGTGGATCTATGATTGTATCATTTGATATATGAATCTTTTTTGAGTATATAATCCCAAAGGTAAAACCTAGCTCTTTAATAATTCTATCCTTTTCTCTTCCCCTTTCATATCATCCACACTCTGCCCCACAACAATGTGTACACATGGATAGACTTGTTCTAAGTCCTTCCCTTCTTTCTCCACTTGGACCCAAATTGTTCCCTTTTCCTGCCTTTTTGCAGGATACTGACAATCAGAACATTTCCTTTTGTGTGTTAGTGGATGAAATTTAACAAAGCCCATTTCAGTAAGCCTAGCTGCTGATTTTCCTTTTCCGTGGTTTTCTACAGTTTAATCAGAAAGGATCTTTCTGCTGTATCCTGAGGGTTATAACAGCATGTGAAATGCATATTTATCATTTAGATAAATTCTGATTAAATGAATCCTGATTAGATAAATTATGATTAGACGGGGTGTGTGTGTGTGTGCACATGTACATGTTTCATCTTCCAGTTTAATAAACTTACTAAAGAAAATTTAGCATGATGCCTTTCTCATCTTTATTGAACCTCATCTGCCATTCTCTTGCCCAGACACCCAGTTTGAAGAAATTCTTTGAAGTTGTTCACAGCCTGTTTAGAGTTTTATCATCCTGAATAATGTGTTGCTATCTGTATAACTGCCTGCCTCCTTCTTAACCCTATGCAGTGGCAGAAGAGAGTTCTACAGAACAGAGAGAATCCTTTGCTTTTATTATGTGCTATCAAGTTGGCTTCACCTTATAATATCCCTATGAATGACAGGCCTCCAAAAGATTCTTGTTAACAGCCTTGCTAAGATCTTTCAGTCACAAAAACATGGCTTCTTCAACTGAGTCAATCCACTTCTAATGAAGAAATGATTTGAGCTATGAAGGAACAACAAGGCAACTATGAAGGAGCTACACAGGATGCTGAAGTATCAAGATATATAATTAAAAACTAAATTTATTGTGACAGTGATACCATGGCACTGCCCCAAACCTCTTTATTTTCCTTTTTAAAACCCTTTTACTCTTTTGTCACCTTGTGCCACAACTGCCACCAATCTGTGACAAAGACCTACTTTTCCCCAAACTACTGAAGAGGACTTAATAACAAAATATTTCCCTCAATGTTGGTAGCATGTAACTGTATCTTTGAAAGCACACCAAACAGTCATTTATTGAAACAATATAAGTTTATTTGCAGGTTAGCAATGGGGCTATACAGATTAGCCTGAAGGGGCAGCGAGATGCCACACCTTTTCACCCCAGATTGGGACCACAGCAACCGCATGCCATGACCCCTATCCAACCTTTGGAGGATGCAAAAAGGAGGAGCAAAAAAACCCAGCTCATTCTTGCACCCTCTAAAGTGCACCATATCCAATGTGGAGTAGTGTAATGGCACCCTTTTGGTGATGCATCGCGTAAATGCAGTGACACAGTGGCATCATCATGGCGCACATCGTGTATAAGGGCACATGCCAAAATGGAACCCTGGGGCGGGGTTATGGCAGCCAGCATGAGAACACTGTACTGTAACTCTGCCCACAGGCCGGCCTTTCGGGCTAGTCTGTACAGGCCCTTAAATACAGTAAACTTGTGTGGGACGTTCACCTTCAATACCTTATTAGTATACTTTATTTGTTAAACTGTTTTACATTTGTGGTTTCTTGTCCGTATACTTGTTTGTTACAGTAACCCAAAACCATTCAAAATCTTTATTATACTCTTGTTTCTTACACCTTTATTAACTGCTTTTGTTTCACTTTTCACTGTTTACTATTCTTCTAAGAAACTAACACTTCACTTCCCCCTGGACACAGTCCTTTCTTGGGTGATTTTTAAAAATTTTAACTTCCTTTCTCTGCAGTATAATCTAGCCTCTCAGGCTCTTCAACCTCTCAGATGGTACTCAAACAGAAACTCATCCTTTGAGTTCTGTCCCTAACCAAGTCCCTAACCAACTAACTAACAACACCAACATCATCAACAACCTTCTATCATCTCTCCTGCTCTATTTATACCTACTCCTGGCTGGTACTTCACCCATCCTAGTTGGATGTTGCCAGGGCTTCCCTTTGCCTGCTCAAATCTGCCTTATCGCCACACTTAGGCTCAACCATGTCATCATATTTCCTGTTTCTATGTATGGTTATGAAACCTGGACAGTGAGGGAAGCAAATAGGAGGAAAGATAACTCATTTGAAATTGATGCTGGAGAAGAGTACTGAGAATACCATGGATGGCCAAAAAGACAAACAAATAAGTGCTGGGGAAGAATTCTGTGGATATTGTATACTGATAAAAAGATGTGTAAATGGGTCCTAGAGCCAATCAAGCCTGAACTCCTCCTAGAGGCCAAGATAACCAAACCAAAGGACAATCCTAATTAACTTCATGTTGTCCTACTTATTCAGCAGCTTTAAAAAGTCCCAGTTTCTCATTCCTCCCTCATTCATCGCCTGCTTTATCCTTATTTTACTTCAAATGCTGCAAACTGATTTCAAAGGTCAAAAGTAGTTTGCACTCATCTTATCAGAAACTTAATCTTTCCCTCCCCAGTTTGTTGTTGTTTATTGCCCTTTGAATGAGCCTTGACTCAGCGACACTGTGGATGAGACATCTTCAAGACTCCCGTCATCAACCTCTCTGCTTAAGTTTTTTGTGGGTTTTCCAGGCTATGTGGCCATGCTCTAGAAGAGTTTCTGTGGCTGGCATCTTCAGAGAGGAAATCTTCAGAGAGGATCTCTGCTTAGGACCTGCAGGCTCAGGCCTGTGACCTCCCCAATTGAGTCAATCCATCTAGCACATGGTCTTCCTCTTTTCTGCTGCCTTCCACCTTTCATAGCATCATTTTTTTCTAATGATTCATTTTCCCTCATTATGTGGCCAAAGTACAACAGCCTCAGTTTCATTATCTTGGCTTCCAGAGAGAGTTCAGGCTTGATCTGTTCTAGAATACATTTGTCTTCTTTGCCATCCATAGTTTTCTCAGTACTCTTCTTCAGTACCACATCTGAAATGAGCTGATTTTCATCCTATTGTTTTCCTCTCTATCCAGCTGTCACACCCATGCATGGCAAATACAATGGCTTGGACTATCCTCACTTTAGTGTTTGGAGTTATGTCTTTCCATTTTATGATCTTTTCCAGTTCTTTCATAGCTGCCCTTCTCAATCCCAGTCTTCTATTTTCTTGTCTCTACTCTCCATTCTGATAAAGATTTGAACCGAAGTATGGGAACTATTTGACTATTTCAATTTTTTGTTGTCTAGGATGTAGATCTTTTGTGGCCTTTTAAAAAAAGTTCAGCATTAATCCAACCTTTGCACTTTCCTCCTTGGCCTTTTTACATAATTGTTTGTTTCTGTTAGCAGTATAGTGTCATTTACATATCTTAGATTATGAAAGTTCTTTCGTCCTATCTTCACTCCTCCTGCTTCTGAGTCCAAGCCTGCTATATACACGATATAGATTGAATAAATAGGGTGCTAGCATGCAGATTTGCCTAACTCTTTTGCCAACTGGGAACCATTCTGCTTCTCCGTATTCTGTTCTGATGCCAGCTTATTGTGCTGAGTACAAGTTAGTGTCCAACCAATCGGATATTGTGACACTCTCATTCCTCTAAGCACATGTCATAGCTTGGCATGATTGATGCAGTCAACGGTTTTGCTGTAGTCAATAAAACACGTGCAGATTTTCTTCTGGAATTCCTCAGTGCATTATCCAACATATTTTTGCAATGTAGGGCCAGGGGAAATTAAACTGCTACACCCTCTCCTGGATCGTGTGCTCTTCCTCATTAATAAATTTTGCCATTTTGACCACACTCTGATGTTCCACGTGTCCTGGTTTTCATCTGCGAAACATTGGAGGGAATGGACCCATGTGCAGAGAGCCCCTTTCAATGAACTGGCTGTTATTGTTGCCCTCACTATATTATTTTCCCTTTCTCTCCAGCAGTCTAAACTCATCAATTGCAGATGATGTTTCCAAAGCCTGCTCAGTTTGGTCATTGGCATAGATCTGACCAAGCAGCTTGCAGAGCCCTCTCTTCCATTATCAATCTGCTTCAGTTACTTCCCCAGTCTCCACTTTCGTTCTCTCTCTCTGTGCTCCTTCTACCTCCAACAAAATAGGCCAGGGGAAACAAGTCCCTTGCCCTTCTAGTGTAAGTTATAATTCAGAGACCCCTGTTTTTTCCCTTCCTAATGTGAAAGTGCTGTGTTCTTTTGATGACCTAGTATAGAAAAATCTGACAATATCACACTGCTGGAGCATGAGATCAAACACTCATCTGAGCATCCTTGAGTTTTCCTGAAAATGTTTTATTGCTCCAAAAAGACTTACTACACATGCCAATCAAGACTTCATCCTAGCAGCAGTTGGAAGATTACTGTTCATGCATTTCACAAGCCAAGTGCACAAGCTGTCAGCCTGCATGAAAAAAGACTGATTAAATGAGGTGTTGAAATCTACAGGTACTACAACACAGCCAGAAGCAGGGTAGATAATCTTTTTTTATTCATATGTCTCAACCTTAGAAAATGTTGTCATCAAATCTATCTGACTGTCCTGGTAAGCCAGTGCATTTCTAAAGGGCTGTGGTGTTAGTCTTTAAGTCTAAAACAATTAAGCATTCTATGGAAACTCAAACACTAACAGATTTATTATAGCATGAGCTCACTCCTCAGATTCACAGAACAGAATTTATGTGTTCAGAGATATATACATTGCTCATATGATCCACCACCTGTCTTCAGTAATTTTGCTGCCTCTGCACCCTTCGAATGATGTGAGATAAGATACAACATTTCAAACTTGCCACATCCTGATTGAACTCAATAATTTGCAATGAGCAAATTAAAGTGTAGGGATGCTAATATCTGAGAAACACTGTCTCTAAAAAGGGGCAATGCTGCCTTGGCTCAAAGGTTTTCTCAGAAAATTATGAAGCTGGTTTAACACAGCCTGTCCATCCCACCCTGCCCTGCAGATCTCTATTCAAGAAGGGGGGAAAGCTAAAAGAAACTGCAAGGTCTACCCTAGCTCCTCAGAGCAGATTGCGTCCAAAAGTATGCAGTCAGGGATACTAAACCTTCAAGGGTGGCACCCCAGGGTGATTATCTGTGTCTTCTAAACCACAACCCTCACTTCAGGCCCAGGCTTCTGACAGTTGTGGAGAAAGCACATAGCCATTTAAATTGTTGTTCTTCTACCTCTTTGACCTAGACTGAAAGATCTCTCTCCTCTTTCACTTTAGATAGTATCGTTTTTAATTATCTGTTTTTATATTCTATTGTACTATATTGCTGCTTTTATTGCTGTGGTTTGTATTTGCAGATAGCATATTGTATTGAGTTGTAATCCCGCCTCAATCCACCTGGGAGGGGCAGGAAAATACTAATAAAATTATTATTATTATTATTATTATTATTATTATTGAGAACACTTCATCATTTGTACACTATAGACCAGTGATGGTGAACCTTTTCGAGGCCGAGTGCCTAAACTGCAACCCAAAACCCACTTATTTATTGCAAAGTGCCATGTCCCTCTGGCTTTCTAGTAACAAACTCTGGCAAACTCTGTGCTGGGACAATGGCACATGTGCCCACAGAGAGGGCTCTGAGTGCCACCTCTGGCACGCATGCCATAGGTTCACCATCACTGCTATAGACAAATGAGACAATATGAAGTAACCTGCCTGAAATAAAAGTGGGTGTGTGGGATAATATAACGAAAGAAAGAAAAGCCTCTAAGTGGTTGTGACCTTTTAAAACCCCTGAAGAATCCTAGGCCCGTTACAAACGGGCCTTTTGTACGGAGTCAGTCCGTACTGGGTTAGGAAGGTGCGGTGCTTCCGCACCCCCCTAACCCTAGTACGGACTGAGTCCGTACAAAATCTACATGGGGGCCGCCATGACGACGTCAGCACTGCACCCCCTCATACGCTTTGCACGGAGCAGGAAGGAGCTCCGTTTTGGACTCCTTCCTGGTTTGCGCTGCTGGGCACAGCCTTCACAGGCTGCGCCAGCGACGCAAAGGAAAAAGGGGCCAAGCGGCCCCTTTCTCTCCTCCCCCGCCGCTGGGGGTGTCCTTGGAGCTTGAAGCCCCAAGGACACCCCTTTCCAGCTGCGGGGAGCGGCCTTTCCTTTTGCTGCTTCCCCGCAGCCTGGAAAGCGGCGGATCGGGGCCTCAGCGGCTGCCGTTCTGGCCACTGAGGCCCCGATACCCCGGGGAAAGGGGCGGGTACAGGTCGCCACTTTTCGGCGGTCTGTAACGCACCCCAGTATTTTACATGGGCTCATTCTGGAGCCTAATGGATGTGTAGAGAGATCATGTATCACCTTTGAGAGTAACTGAAATAAAGAGGTTGGCAGCATGAGCTTTCATAGAGTTCAGTCTACTTCCTCAGATGCCTGAGTAGACTGAAATCTACAAAAGCTCATGCTGCCAACTTCTTTATTTCAGTTACTCTCAAAGGTTCTACAAGATCTCTCTGATTCTACAGACTAACATGGCTATAGCTTTGAATTCTACCCTAATGGAGGTGGGACAATATTGTCCCTGGCTTGATTGCTGGACGAACACCTTTCTAGTGAGAAATGTATGCTTGCTGAGAAACCTGACAACCTTCAGAACTCAGAATGTTCCTTAAAGGTTAGGCTATAAGAGAATATAATCTATTATCCCATAGTTTATAGTATGCCTCAAGGCTTGGTAGTTGCCCTTCCCATCTATTCAACCTTTACCCTATTTTATAGGGCAGAAATATCAAATCAGGCACATTATGGTTATACGATAAAGTCACGGAAAGAAAGTTTTGCAGTAATTATATGCCCAAAGGATTTCATAATATTATGTAATTAGTGGTTAACTTGGTAAATTATACCTCATTTAATTTGCAATTGTTCCACCTCACAGTAACAATTCAGTCTAAATCAGAGCTATAATCATATAATATGTCACTGTACAATTGCAAACCTGTAAAACAATTATTCTGCATCATAGCCATAGCTTGTGACATCTCTCTTTCTCTTTCTGTTAATTGAATGAGTAGAAATCTGTTAAAGATTTTGGGAAATGGCAAATAACTCACTTTTAATAAGTCTGCCAGCAACAACTCATTTAACAGAATATAGTGAGGTTGACAGAAAATGGTTAGTTTAAACAAAAATGAGAATTTATTCATAGGTTGTAGCTTGCACTATGAAACCACTTTGTGGTCTTTTTTTTTTCTTTTCTTCATTAAAGGACCAGTGTCTAAAACTGATCTCCTTAGTTAAAAGATGAAAACATCAATATTGTGCTGTCTAGCTTGAAACATGTGAAGGATAAACACATAAACTAAGCAAAGGAATGCAGATTTACTGCTTAGAAGTAATATGGGGCCAGCCAGCAAAAGTAGGATTCTTTTTGCAAGCATATGTTACTAAAGCACAAAGCTCATTAAGCTCCTTGGTGATCAGACAAAGCATAAGCCTTACATTACAGCTTGCTCTTCATCTGTTCTCAAAATCTAAGAAAATAGCGTATGCTTAGATGTTGCCAAATGCTTTAAATAATTTTTCTTAAAGTTATATTACATCTAAAGACTGGCCTTGAAAGATATGGTTCGGTTAGTAGCACTATGATCAATATACTTGATACTTTTTACAATCAATGCAGAAAATGCAGTGGTAGAATTTTGCAGAGTTTATCAGGTAAATGTCATTGAAAAAGTAAAGACAGTGTCTAATGACCAACCTAGATATAACACCAAAATATAGAGATAACACTTGTAGAAACGGTTTCTCTCCCACAAAGAATGAAGCTCTTATAGGAATCCCAGAATAGAATGCTGGTGTCCAGAATGCTGGTTGGTCAGGGCAAAGTAAAGGATCTTTAACAGGATAGTCCAAGACATTTTGTGCACCTGCAGGTAAGCAACAAATTGTGCTATTTCTTCAGCACAAAGTACATAGAACCCAAATTCAGCATTACAACTGATTCCATCCCATAGAAGTCTCGATACAATAATAGTAATAATAATGAGAATTTTTCTGCCTTCTCATAACATGTGTTGGTCTGTCAAATGGCAGGGGCAGCACTGGTCTTTAACAATTCATCCATTTGTATGATCCCAAACCCATTCCTGCCAGATTTTCTATAAATATCATTTAAGCAATTCTCAAAATTATTCAGTTGAGTAATATATATCTCAGCCTTAAGTTAATGGGCATATCAGATAAAATAATGAATGCTCCTGAAGCCACATTCTACCTGTGGACTACTTGCAGACAATGTGGGTTGCCATGTGATCTTCTGGATTCTTTACTGCAGTCTATCATTTTTCAACCCCATGCTCCAGTTCTCTTCCCTGCTCTCTCCATCTGCCCCATTCAGATAGCCAGAAGCAATGCTCTTACAAAGCTTTCCTTACATCAGTAAGCCACCAAACAGAAACTGTACCTGAACTGATTTTCCTTTATGTTCCCCATAAGGAAATGAGGAATACGGTTTCCAGGAGATGGGAGGAAAAAAGACTCTATAGAAAGAGAAAAACTGACAGTAATATATGCAGCTGAAAGATCTGCAAAGCTAGTCAAATAACAGCCAAGTTGGAACAAAACAGGTGGGCACTGATTTTTCTCCTTTCCTCTCTCCCTTAAGATGAGAGTGTCTGTTCAGAGACAGTTAATGAAGGAAGAGGATTCCTCTCTCCCTCCCTCCCTCCCTCTCTCTCTCTCAGAATAACCCACCTATTCAAACCAGGTGTCCCATTTGCATGTTGGATTATAGAACAGCACATTCACCCTAAAGGCACTGAGCAATCCACTAAGAGATATATATATTCCATTGCTTGCCCCTCTCTATACAGGCATCTTTTGATTTTTAGGCACATTTTCTTCTCTTTTTCAACTGTTGTCTCAGAAATAATCTCCATTGATTCCAATGAGGCTTATTATTATTATTATTATTATTATTATTATTATTATTATTATTATTACCATCTTTTATTTATAAAGCGCTCTGATTTAAATGTGCAGCAGATTGCAGCTTTAAGTGTTGGCCATCTACAGGCATTCAGATTTACCAGGATTCCATACTGTAGAGTAGCTTCTGCTCATATTTGAGTGAACTTAAGTATAAGCTCCATTCCTGCCTCTCCCAGCCTAACAAGCAAGGTCAGAGTCAAGTGAACAAGGACACTGGGACACATCTACACGCTGCTACCTTTAACCCTCATATGAACATATAGTGCTTTTATATCACTTTCACTTGTGTGAATGCCTTTTCTTTGTTGGTCCTCCAGAACCTACCTGTATGGGTTTTCTTTTTCTTATCCCTCACACAAACTTATCTTTGTTTTCTTCCCTTCAGCCTTTATTTTTGGTATAGGATGGGCACTGTGTCTATTTTGCAAATCTAAGGCTCTAAAGACCTTACACTGGATGAAAGAATGACAATAAATATACTCTATGGCCAGTGTCTTCATAGACTGACAGGTTTGCTTATGTCTATATTTTCAGTCAACTAGTTTGAAGGAGTACTTTTCTGTTATAAAAAGCCTAAAAGATTACAAAGCTGCATATTTATTTCCCCACATCAAGTATTCTGAAATTCTAACACTTAAGATTATTTAAGGAGAATGTGGATATTATGCCTCTCTCTTAAGTCAAGACCATTGTCCATGAATTTAAAAATTCAAGTGACCAAGCCAGTAAGTTCCAGGGAGCTCCTAACAGATCAGACTAGCTATCAAATGGCAATGGACCTGCAAATCCCTCAACAAAAGATATAAGGGTGGAGGAACCACATCTGATTCATTTGCATTTCTTGTTCTTCCTCAGCACGTGTGGACAGAGAGTACAATTGGCCCTCCACATTTGCAGCTTTGACTTTTCAGATTTGATTATTTGCAGACGTACTTAGTATGTTCTCTCTATGAATCTCAAGGTCCTCTAGTGCAACTCTGCCAAAAGTTGGCCATAAAGTCACACTGAGGGGCCTAGATATTCCTAAATAAAAAACTTATCAGCTTCTGCAGGATATTGGCCACAAAGTTGAGCTGGGGGGCCTAGAAATTCCTAGAGAGGTATTATATCCACATCTTGGGCAGGTTGAAGTGAAAGTTACTCTGTATTCAGTGGAGGTTTAATCTGGTATATTTAAAATGTGGGCAGGTTAGACAGGACAAATAATATTGATGTGTGTGACTATGTGTGTAAATGTGGGGAGAACTTTGCATGGAGAAGCAAGAGTGGGATGCAACACCCACAACTACCCCCAGCTCAGGTCTGGAACATTGTTGGCTCCATCTGTACAGTGACCTGAAGCTCCTGACCTAATGGCATCTGGTGGCCCTCATACCATTGGGGGAGATAAATCTACTCTGGCTTTTAGCCTACTCTTCCAATGAGTTCCGAACCCTAATACAAATATGTTCAGTGCCTTGGGCAGTGCCTTTATAGGCTGGACTAAAACACAGACCACCATGATTGCCCCAGTGATATAGGAGGCACCAGTCACCACCATCTTGATCTCATTCCCTACCCATCAAAATATTCTCTGTTGAGCCAAGCAAAGTCTGAGAAGTCATCCCTGGCTGCTATTGGGTTCTGTGTACAAGAGCAGCCTTTACAACAGTAGAAGCATACAGATGTTGCACTGCTAATTTGATGATGCACAAGTATGATGAGGCTGGCTCTCTCACTACAAAGAAACAACTGCTTCAGGTGGCAGATGGTGGTAGGAGCAGTGGGAGCCTTCTCCCAGATCTTTCTCCTAAAACCCAGGTCTTTCCCCTTTCTTACAGAACAGAGCTGTTTGTGCCACAGAATCAGTCTTATACGCCATGAACTGGCCTGCTGTCATCAGGTATGCTGGAGGGGCACAGCACAGTGCCAGTGACTGAAAAGAAAGCTTCAGTTGCCAGTGCAGTCAGTTGCTTGTGGAATAGAGAAGAGAGTTTATTGACCTCATGCAGCAATATGTCTTGGGCTGACCCTGAAACGGATCAAGTTATTCATCAACATATTCCACCTAAAGTCAAATTCTATCATTCACCCAGAAATTTCCATGTGTTAAGCTGGCTGCCATAGTCTCCATGAAGGATTAATTTCAGTCCTTCACCTTTAATCTCATCCCTTAAAGCTGATGTATAGCATATTAACATGATGTAATTTGAATTTTGACCTAGTTTTTAATCTTACAGCTACAATTTAAGCTATGTTATACAAAAAGGGAGACCTGTAGATGTGGTTAGGAGGGAGACAACTCTCTCTTACTCTGCAATGTGATAGTTGTCAAGAGTAAATGGCTTGTATGTCTCAGGAAGCAACAGATGTACAGCATGCTTTGAAACAAAATCACACGTCTTCACTGCCCATTGGTTGTGAAAATTGCAGCTGGATGCTATGGGTTATAGCAATTGCAATGATTTCTGATTACTTGAAATGCTGTAATTATGTTTAGCTAGCTCTTTTTTTTAGTTAAAACTCCTTTTGAGCTCTTCCTCAGCAGCACGAGGAGGCAGAAGTGGAGGCAGTATGGCTGAAGCAAAACAATTTCCACCTCAAGTACAGAAGAGAGCTTCTAAATAAGGCTTAAGTTCAAATCCCTTTTCGGCTGTGATGTGTGCATGCATTCACACACACATACACACACAGAGCCAAGCCTTTTCACAAATTTTGTGTTGAACCAATGCACATAGGTGGACTGGGTTCACATGCATGATGGTGTTATGGACTTAAAACAAGGAAATCACTACATACTCAGTTCTTGACCTTTCCTAAGAATTATGTACAACTGTATACTCATTTCAGTCACTGGGTGGGAAAATCATTTAGGAAAAGGAAAAGCCTGTTGCTATTATCACCCCACTTTCTATATATGAGTGTTTATACCTTATTTATGAACTAAAATATTTTAAAAGCTGTCTTTCATCAAAAGCTATCGAGACAGTGTGTAGAATGAGGTCCCCAAATGGTCATATATTGATTTTTTTTAAACAATATGATTACTAAACAAATAAACTGATTTCCTATTCTGTAAGAGAGGTGGGATAGAAATAAATAAATAAATAGCCAGCCAGAAATGTCTTCACTTGGTAGCAAAACTGGTGGCAGTCTGTACAATTCTGTGGGAAGGATATTGCATAAACTGAGTTATATAGCACAGATGTCTCTCTCCCTTGTT
Organism: Sceloporus undulatus; assembly: GCF_019175285.1. Classification (NCBI taxonomy): domain Eukaryota; kingdom Metazoa; phylum Chordata; class Lepidosauria; order Squamata; family Phrynosomatidae; genus Sceloporus; species Sceloporus undulatus. Next base: position 40,135,882 of record NC_056523.1, on the reverse strand, counting down.
GACATGTTAGTTGTGGAAAATACTTTGAGGAGAACGTCCCTAGCAGATCTGTCTATCAATCTATCACATTAATTTTCCTCTAGGTTGGTACGCCCTGGACTGTGTATCTGAAAATATACAAATATGAAGATTAAAATAGGACCAGAACAGACAGGCAAGAAATGTGGCTTAATCCTGCTTTTTCGAAAAGTGAGTTGAAACCCCACTTCCCACACAGCTCTCTCCCAAAGCAGGCCAAATACACACAGCTCAACAGTACAGCGTGGCATCCAGCCACACTGCTGGGTAATTGTTTTTTCTTGCCTGCCCACAATACATGTGCATCATCATACAAACAGACCACTTGCAGCCTCCAAGTATCTCCCACATCCACCCAGATGCCATCCCATTGCATGACCTCCCCTTTGATTGGACATACAGTAGCACACGTGATGCTCTGCCTGTACAGGGCAACAGTGTGTAAGTGATACATTGGTAAAGCACAATCATGGAGACCCCCCCCCATACATGCCCCCTTTTCCCCATGCCCCCTGTTGGACTGTCCAGTTTGTTTATATTGTAATTATATCAATTTGGAACTATCACACTTTCATTTCTTTGCTTTGTTGCAGCCCTGCACTCATGTCAAGGCATTTATATGCATGTATCAAGATGTATATTTTCCACTCTGAGTCAGACTATCCTGGCTTACTTTTGCTCTGGTTTTAAGCCTCAGTTGTGCGGCTTCAGTCCAGTTTCCAGCTGCTTTCACAGCCTGTTCTAAACATTCCGGCTTCAAAGCAGCTGGAAACCGCTTTATTTTGCCAGTCTGTTCCACTCCTTAGTAATGAACTGTCTGTAAAATTAAAAGCATATAAAAAATCTAAGGCATAGAATACATGTAGCATAGCATTCTAAAACAGAAAGACCATTACATTGTAGAACAATCAGTTCCCAAATGCCTGTTGAAACAGAAAGGTCTTTACCTGCAAAGGACAACAAGGAGGGAGCCAGACTATATTCCCACAAAAAGGAGTTACTAACTCTAGGAACAACCATGCAAACAGCTCTTTCCTGTGTTCATATCAAAATCGCTAGTGAAGGTGGTGGGATTGAGAGATGCCCCCCCCCCCATCTTTGATCTTAGATAGGCTCATCTAGGAATATACAGTTTTTCAGGTAGTCTGGACCCAGGCCCTTTAGAGCTTTCTATCTAATAAAAAGTAATGCATAATAGTAAGCCATGAAAGAGCTAAAGAAGATCCTAAAGAGTAAAGATATAGAATTGGGCACTAAATTTAGAATCACCCAAGCCATGGTATTCCTCATCACTATCTATGGATGTGAGAACTGGACAGTGAAAAAAGCAGATTAAAAAAAATCATTTGTGATGTGATGCTGAAGAAGAGTGCTTAGGATACCACAAATAGCCAAAAAAGACAAACAAGTGGGTCCTTCAACAGATCGAACTTAAACTCTCCCCGGAAGCCTAGATGGCTAAATTGAGGCTGCCATACTTTGACCATATCATGAGAAGGCATGACTTATTAGAAAATACAATGAAGATGGGAAAGGTAGAGGGTAGCAGAGAGTGAGGAAGACAACATGCCATGTGGCTAGAGTCAATTAAGGAGGTCACAGGCATGAGTCTACAAAACTTAAGCAGAGCAGAGGAGGACAGAGGGTGTTGAAGATTTCTCATTCATGGGTTCACCATATTTTGAGATTAATTCAAGGGTAGTTAACAACAACAAAGTAATAACCAGCACTAATAACTGTCCTTGGAAGACAAACAGCATCCTGTGGAGCTGTTGCAACAGAATAGTCATGTGCCTTCTATAACCAGCTCCCATCAACCATCTGGCTGCCCCTCTTTAAAACATGCATATCCTAACATAGAAAGAGATGCTTTTGGGAGGGGGGGGGTTCAGTCTCATGACCCAACTTGGGCCCCAGGTTGTTAGTTCTGCACAGATAAAATGACAGCAGAGCTTTAGTTCTTTATTTATTGTATCTGTATATTTATGACCTACCTCAGTAGGGTGTTGTGGATAGAGTGATAAATTAAGTAAAATAAAGACCACACATTTTATTCACAAATTTATGCAGGGCCTCCCTTTCATCTTGTATGGACAGAGAGCAAAACCTATTATGTATATTAATATATCTACATGAGACTAAGACACATTTGTAAAGTACTTTGAAATTAGTTTGATCACAGTTTACTGGGACACAACCAAAGAAAGGGCTCTACTCTAAGGAGACAATTAGCATGCAGAATTTGCATATGCACTCTCCAAATTGCTGCTTTCCCACTACCTTGTTAGAAAATATCCTCTGTGGGAAACATAAATCTTTGCTATAAGCTCTTTTTTGGAACTGCACAGTTCCTAGCTCATAAAGCACAGGCTCTTTTAGCTTACAAAAATCTGTACTCTGAAATCATGGAAATTCTCTTGACAATATATGCATGAATGATGCACAACAGCTTTAGGAATATTTAACCCTCTTTTTAAGGCCTTTTTGCTAGAGTTCTTATTCAGGCATAACTCTCCTGGGCGTAAACAGATAAGATTAGAATCCACTTAAGAAAACATATATTTTTCTTTTCCCACTCATGATGTTAACATATTTTCTATTCATCAAGATCTTTAAAGAGGAGCATGTGCTACTTTAAGTATTTATAACTTTTTTTAGATCCAGATTTCATCTTGGAGCTCCTGGCATCTTCCTGCTGGCAACACTCATTCAAATGTCACAGAAACCCTTTTAGGTAATTATTCAAGTAATCACTGAGCATGTGAAATACTGAGAAACCTCCTGTTTGTAGAGAGATACCTTTGGAAGCACAGAGCTAGTCATCTGCCAGTTTGCCAGATCAGCACTTTCAGTGTTCTTCCTCTTCATATGGGTAGTCCTTTCCTAGTCCTCAACATTCCCCATCTAACAAAGAGAAATTTGAAGGGTCATTTACCACCACCCCTGGCAACATTTTTGGTTATGGAGCCCCAGGTTTTGCCTTCAGGACATTGAGATTTATCTCAAGTGTTGATTTCTGTTGGATGTGTTACAAATTTTAGCTCTTCTGGAATTACATATAAAAATATTAACACACTTTTGAAAAAACTGGAGGATTTATTGAGCAATCTAAAAATCCAGCCTTCATACATTTGTATGGGTGATGGCAACCAAAACAATGCTGAAGGTGGTGTTCAATAGTTTATAATAGGACTGGCTACATTAATCAGTGCCATGAAGTCCCAGGCCAAAGCACTAGCTTGCATTTCTCTAGCTGTCTTCATCCCTCTTCTGTTTTCCAGTGGAAGGTGGAGAAGACAAGCCCATTCAGTTGATCCTTGAAACACTGGTCCAGTACATAACCACTTTCATGCTCTACCAATGCACTTAGTCAAGGCATCATACAGGATGTAAATAGAAAACACTGCTGTTATCTCCAGTCAGTGATTTCAGATAACCATGTAGATTTTTCTCTGTGTGCAAATAATGAGAAGGTGCTTGACAAGGAAGTGTTGTGGCTAAATGGGCAGGATCATTTACAGATGTGAGTCAGTGATTCACCACTTGTATTTTTTCAGCCTGTGTGGTTAAATTTGATATGACAGAATAGGACAGTTATCTGATCAGTGTATATGGATGGTCACTAGCTAGAGTTTGCCATTTTGAGTTTGTTTTTTTAAGGGCAGATTCTCGCCTCACATATCTTTCTCTCCCACTCCCCAAAACTGGAAAACTGAATAATGTTGCTGAATGTCCTTCATATATTTGGCAGTGCAATTTCTGGCCAGCTTCCCCATCTCTTGGTCTTCATTCCACATCACACATTCTTAGGCCCCATTCCCACTGGCTTATAACGCACACCAAGAATCGATTTTTGGGTGCATCATTCCCATTTAAGCGCACATTCAATCCTCCTTGTGCCAGTTTCGTTCCCATTGGAATTCGGATCTGATCCCCATGTAATTTATTTTTCCTGAAAAAAACCCAAATCAGTGGTGGATAAATCGGTTTAATTTAGAGGTTTTTTCTGCACCTCCCGAGTCTGATTTGGGGCAAATGAATGGGAACGACAAGGGTGTCTGATTTGGGAACTTGGGGATGGGAGGAGCAGTGCTCAAGGGACTGGCCTGGGGGTGTCACCCACTTGTTCTCTTTCCTGCATTACTGGCACCATTTTCTATCATTTGCATAGTCTTTCCCCCAGTGGAGTAGGAAGCAGGGTAAGGTGATCACGCTAAATTGACTTCCAAACGCAGTAAACACATTATGCCCCCTTCATAGACCGATGTGTGAGGAGACCCATTGAACACCATTTTTAACTATTCTTTTTTCTTTTTCTTTTTTTTTTCTTTTTTTGCCTCTGCCTGAGCACCTGAGCAGCAGATTGGCTTTGCATTACATGCCTGTTTGATCGCCCCCCCCCCCCCAGACAGCCAAGGGAGCAATAGGGGAGGCAAAGGGATTTGGGGGGAATAGATGCTCCCTTTCCCCTTTCCCAAAGGGGAAAACAACTAAGCGACTGATTGGCTGTGACGTCAAGTGCTTAAGTCCTTGATTGACAGCTGCTTTTTTTTTTTTTAAAGAGGTTCCGGAAGGGTAATGGGAACGGGGAGCAAAATAACCAGCTTCAATTTACCATGGGGAAAATACCAATGGGAATGAAAACAGGGGTAAAAAAACCCGGGTCCGTTTGCACCCATTTTTAATCTGAATGATGGGTCAGATTCGATTACGACTCGGAAAATAAATCCAAGTCAGAATCACAGCAATATATGTTGCGTTATATGCCCAGTGGGAATGGCCCCTTAGAGTGATCTTCCCTTTTGCAGTATGCTAGGAATTGCTATAGATTTTTATGAAAAGATGATATAGGATCCATTAGGTTTTTGGTATATAGTGGAACACATATGGTTTATATAATCCCTGAATGATGCCATGTATACTTGAAAACATTTAGAAACATCTAGGGGGAATCATGGGTTTCTGCACCTCCCATTGTTCACAGTAGACTCTAATGTTTAACAGAATTCCCATACAAGATGTGCCATGAGTCTTCCATTCCAAGGGTAAATACAGGTAAATTTGAGAAAGGGGAAAAAAAATCAGTGGGGTAAGCAAAATCAGTTGTGATCTAATTAAATGCAATATAGAGCAGTGGTTTTCAATCACTTGTCCTCCAGATGTTTTTGACTTCATCTCCCAGACTTCCTCATTATTGGCCATGCTGGCAAAGGCTTCTGCGTGCTGAAGTCTAAAACAGTTGGAGGATCAATGGTTGAGAATCTCTGATGTAGAGGGGGCTGGAGAAGAATGCTGAGAATACTGTGGACAAACAAAAAGACAAACAAATGGGTCCTTGAACTATTCAAAACTGAAATCTCCCTAGAAACCAGGATGATCAAATTGAGACTGTCGCACTTTGGCCTTATCATGAGAAGGCATGACTCATTAGAAGAGATACTCACCTAAAGCAGATGGACCAAAAGTGCCAGCTTCAGGCCACGTTGGGGGCATGGCGTTTACGCCATGCATGGCCGAATGCAGCCGGCCCCAACCGAGAAGAGCCAGCCCAAAAATCCATTCCTGGCCAGCAACCGGGTTGAGGACTGGCAGATGCCCAGATCGGGGCCTGCCGTTTGCAGTTGCTGTGGCTCTGGCATGATAGGTGCTGGAGCAGCCATACATTGCTATTTTGGGCTCATCTGCATGACCCTACTAATGCTATTAAAGATAGAGTGTAGTAGAAAGAGAGGAAAATTACACACCAGGTGGCTAGACTCAATCAAGGAAGCCGTGGGCCTGAATTTACAGGGCCTAAGCAGAGCAGTGAAGGAAACAGGTTCTGGAGGTGTCTCTTCCACAGGGATACCATGAGTTGAGTTGACTTGAGAGCAGTTAACAACAATAAAGAGGTATCTGAACTACAGCCTTAAAAAATGGGGATCAGTGGGCCAGCCCATTAATTCCAATACCAGGAAAATATGTCTCATTTTAATGTCTCTACTCAAGAGTAATACAATTCATGCAACAGAACTCTCATGGTGTTATGCTGTAAAATGCTCCTGCACTTAGCCTTTAAGCTTTTGTAAATAATAAGCTGCTTCCATGGAAACTTATGAAACTAGATCTGAAAAGCATCTTCTCAATAAATGAAAGATCAAAGGAATGGTATTATTTTCTCCTAAGCAGCACACATTTTAGAGTTCATGTCCTGTTCAAAGAGACAGAGAAAAGGCTAATCAGAGAGGTGGAATAACCTTCCCTTGCTCTCACTGAACACTGATTATTTTAAGCCATAATACAAAATAAAGAGCTTTCTATCTTCTCTAGTTTGCCACTCAACAGCTTACTGCTCTTATCTGATTAAGAGCTCACACACAGTACCACAAACTCAGTAGTGAACACCTTAAAGTGCTTCGTTCTAGCAAGATATTACTCTACTAATCTCCTTTTATCCAGATGATAAAAAAATTATCCACTGGATAATTTTTTGCTGATTCAAACATGGATTATGGTATTATTCCAACAGATATGGTAAACACAAGAGACAAGGGCTCATTAGTTTAAACAAATAACAATCGGGATGCTCCTAAACCTATACCCATGAAAACATAGACCCAATTTCAGTACTGAATTTACCATGTGATAAATAGTAGTGATAGGTGACTTCAACAATCCTGACATTTGCTGGAAGTCTTTATACGATCTGAAGAAAAACCAGAGTATGCTGGAAGTCAAAATCAGCCCAAACTTTAAGGTCTAGCAAAGTCCTTACTTGCATGGAAGACAATTTCATTGTCCAAAAGGTGGAAGAGGGAACAAGGGGGTCATCTATTTTAGATCAGATCCTAACCAACAGAGATCACCTGGTTAATGGGGTGCAAGTGATGGGATCTTTAGGTGGGAGTGACCATGTTCTGGAATTTGTTATACAGTGGAAAGGAGAAGCCAGGCATAGTCAGACACACATTTGAGACTTTAGGCAAGCTGATTTCAGTAAACTTAGGGGAATACTAGGGGTCAGGAATAGTAAAAGAGAAGGGAGTTAAGGATGGATGGGAGTTTCTCAAAAGGGAGATACTGAAGGCAAAATTTCAAACAGTTCCAAAGAGGAGAAAAAATGAGAGGTATTTCAAGAAACTGGGATGGATGACAAAAGAACTTTAAACTCAGATAAATTTTAAATGAGACATGTATAAGAAATAGTAAAAGGGGGAAATCACCAAAAAAAGAATTCAAATAAATAACTAGCACGTATAGGGGTAAAGCCAGAAAAATTAAAGCACAGAATGAGCTCAGGCTCACTAGAGAGGTTAAGAACAATAAAAATGGCTTTTGGGGGTATGTTCCCATCAAAAAGAAGATGAAGGAAATGGTAGGGCCACTTCATTGTCCTCATCTTCAAAACAGAGAAAAAGAAGATCCCAACAATTATCATCCAGTTAGTGTTGATCTGACATCGATACCAGAAAAGAATCTCCTCCTTTGGAGGTCTTTAAACAGATGGCCATATGTCAGGGATGCTTTGATTGTGATTTCCTGCATGGCAGGGGGTTAGACTGGATGGCCCTTGCAGTCTCTTCCAACTTTATGATTCTATGATTCTATAACCAACTGCTAGTACATAATAGAGCTTGGTTGTCTGCCAGGTAACATGGACAAAACAATACTTGAGGAATGGCTGTTTCCCAAGATCTTTCCTGAAAATGGTAAGATTCCAGTACTATCTAGCTGCTACTTGGTGATATGAACCCCTATGAAGCTACATATATTTTCATGAGAGTAGGTCTGGCCCTGTCTCTATAATTTTATAAGAATGGATTATGGGTGAATGAGTTTATCAATCTCTTTCTGTGTTATTTTAATAAAGCCTTTAATTAATTGTGGTTCTTTATGCACTGCATTAGCTTTGTGATAGGAAAATAATTTTGAATTTTAGTAAGCTAGTTATACTTATCGACACTCACACGGACACATATGTATACAAAAAACACATACACATTACACCAAGCCTTTGGGGCACTGCTGCTAGCCTCCAGTTGAATACTTTAGGAGCAGCAAAAGATAAAACTCATATCCTCAAAGGAAAACATTCTGTTTCTTTCTTTCTTGTTTACCCCCACTGCAGTTGTCTGCAGTGCATGTGTCTTTTTCACTGTTGTCCTCCTTCTGTATCTCAACAAGATGTTTAAGGAGGATAGCATGCCATCTTTAACATACTTGAAAACTTCAAGCTTTGGTAAAAATTAGAGGAACCAGAAGATTTCATTAATATAATTACCACTGAAAGCTAATTTTTCCATCTTTTTTTTAAACCCTTCATTGTTCTTATCTTATTTTATGCAATCCCCACTAATGTTTTCAGCATGTAAGCTCATTACAATCAAAGATATGAAAAACTGCTTATCTTTGTCGCCTTATTTATATATGCACAGGCGTGTAATTCCAGAATACATTAACTTGGATGATAGCCATTTATGTTAATGTCTCATTGAATCATGCTTCCTAATATTACATGCATCCAAGTATTTAATTCCCCTGTAGGAAGGATACAAAACTGCATGGGAAGCCCACCCCCAAACCTTTTATTTCTTTTGTCTGGAAAGAATGTCAAGAAGGAGAGGAGGAGTATAAACCATTTATGTTTTCTCATGTACAAAAGGCCAACAGCAAAGCCCAAGCATTTGGACATCAACAATAAATCCTCATTCAGTGCCTTCTATGGGCTTTGCTCCTTTAAATTGTCTTTTTAATCAAGTTGACACAATTGTTAAGTCCTCTGTCTCTGTCATAAAACATCTGAATAGTCTCACATTTTTCTCTCACAGGCCCCCTCCATCTCATCTCAAAGTCAATGAACAAGGCAGTTGGAAACATAGAGACTGATATACCTGTACTTCTCCACTGGGACAAAGAACGCTTTTCCAATATTATTCCATGAACAGTTTTGTCTTTTTTTTCCTCCGAGGCGTTTCTCCATTTATCTTAGTGTTATATTAATGTCCTAACTGACAAAAGCAAGGGCCAATTTACACAGCTACATTGTCATATTGAGAATCTGGGCCAGGTGGATGCACTAAACCATCCACTTAATGAAGTGGTTGCTTAGTGTGACAGTGCAACCCACATTTTTCTACAGCATCATAAAGATGGATAACTTATTCAAAGGTAATACCTGTACAACCAACAGAACACATATGGCTTCAGCATCGGTTATACAGTCGGCCCTTCTTATACATGGATTTTTTTATACATGGATTCAAGCATCTACAGTTTGAAAATGTTTAAAAAAGGTATAAATTTCAAATTTCAAACCTTGATTTTCCATTTTTTGTAAGGGACACCATTTTGCTATGTTATTATATTTAAAATCAGAAACTGACAGGGTATCTATGTTGACCTTATGTCTACACCCTGTCAGTTTCTGATTTGTTTTCCTATGAAGGATCATCCACAGACCATAATGTAACAATTTAACATAACATGGGATTTGTATGGATCTTTTCTTATTCTGCATACTTGGTTACAGTTCCACTAGAAACACTCTTGGAGGATTGTGTGTGTGTGTGTGTACATGCCTTCCAGTTGCCTACTGAGTTATGGTGACCCCCCTCCTCCCATGAATGTCATAGTATCTTCTTAGGAAAGGCAAGGAATATTCAAAGTTGGATATTCAAAGTTGGTTTTGCCAGTTGTTTCTTCTGAGCACCTTGTATTTGCTGGCAGTCTCCCATAAATGATTTAATTGGATTTTAGGCTAGGGCTTTACACTGCAGCCTTCTTTGTTGCCCTGATAGGTGTCTGAAGAGCATAGTTCATTCTCAGGTGGCTCACTTCACCTCAGCCAGCAAAGCGGGAGGGGGGACTGCATTTCACCTTCTTGCAGACATTATGGGGTGGGCCTATCATTGTTGCTATCTTTGTCAAACAAGTCAGCATGATGAGTGTTCTGCTGAAAATGTCTTCATTCTCCCACAGTGGCAAATGCTGTAAGAGGACAGTGACCAGAAAGTGTTGCTGAAGTATTTGCATTCTGAGATGTCACACAGAGCAAGACAAAATGTAGGTAGCTGCTGTTCTGGAACATCTCAGAGCAACTCCCTCAAAGTGGTGAAGATGGCTGGTGAGCTATGCCTACCATAATCTTTCCAGAGCAACCAACCAAGCTCAAATGTCTGGTTCTATAGAAGGACACCCTGTGAGCCCAGCATTTCAGTTTGTCTATGTTTTTAATTGTAGTTTAATAATTGTAATTTGTAAGGCAACTTGAATTCCAGTCTTGTGGGAAATGGGATAGACATAAAGATGGAGAAAGTGATAGCTCATTGGAAACTGTTCTTTCGATCTCAGACAGGCATACGGCTGGTTGATGCCACCCAATAAACTTTTTCCTTGTCCACTGAAACTATGGAAATGCAGATGTAGAGTCTGAAGTAGAGATGTAAAGAAGAATTGCAAATTTTCTGATGCTCAATGAGAGAGAATGTCAGGATACATCAAGGTACCCTTTGAAAAACAAATGATTATCCACCAAAAGGTGTTGGTTTGCGTGTTTGTTTTGGTAATCCATGGCTTTTTGCTTTAAAAGATTTTTAAAAAAAATATTAGTTATGGAAAATCATTTTTTGTTTTGTGGATGAATTTTTTTGAAAAACTGTCTGAAGTGCAAAAAATAACAATAAAATAAATATATATTTTAAGAAATCACAAAAAAGCATTGCATAATTTCATCCTGTAAAATTTCCCCCCAAATTCTTCATTTTTTCATGTAAGAATGAATAGTTCTAGCTGCCTGTTAGGAGGAAAAATTATGTTCTTAATTCCTGGTTTATGTCTTTCTTGGGAAGCTGGAGAATATCCACAGAGGTATATCAGGACAGTTTTCAATCACATACACTTATTTTCTCTTCCTTTTAAGTGCTGGTGTTTAGTTTATGTATTGTCCATGAACATTTACTCATGTCCTGAAATAAAGACACACAAATTATTGTTCATGTGCTTTTTGGAAGAAATGAAGAATAGCATAGAACCATATGAAGCATATTCTTTGGAGAGTGACACAAATCCATTTTTTTCTTCCTCGTCCATTTTCAGGAACATAAACAGGAATTGTTACATCAATAACAGTGTTTATGGGCTGAAATATTGCAATTTTTATCAAGAGAGCAAACAAGGTAGTATTTGGCTGGAAGATTTGACACTGAAAAAATGAGAAAGCTTTTCTGAAGTGCCAGAGAATATGAAAAACAAAACAAAACAGGCTGTCAAACTGGAAATATTCTCAGTGTTTCAGAGACATATGTATAGGAAAATAGGCTACTACAGCTATTAAATTTATGTACTGCAATACTGTGGACAATAAAAGAAGGTATTCTCTTTTCCAAAAGATTAATTAACTCTCTTGCCCAACACATGAGCTAACTTGGACAGCGTGAGAACCATTCAGGGTGATTTAGCACTGGGAATGAGCTCATTACACAACAAAATGTTTCCAGCAGCATAGATATTATCGTGGGATTGAGAATAACAAAGCTTTAACTTGGTGATGCCTCTGCCTTTTATCCTACAAACAGTTGGCCAGTCAAGCTGTTAACCAGACCTACCTCTCTTTCTGCCACCCAACGAGAAAGAGAAGAGTGGGGAGAATTCTCCTTTGTCTACAATGATGCTGAATACTCTGTGACAAATTCATTTTACTAGGTATGTAGTAGTTATACTAAAGATAGAGATAGGCAGAACATTTCCCTTTATGTGTACAATGTTTTGCACAAAAGTGCCCCATGTTTCTCTCTGTGAAACTCCAGGGATTGTCTGCGGTTGCTTTTGGGGATAATGGTGACTATGCATCCAAATGTGGATTCATTCACAGCTTTCAACAGGATGTACATTCAGAAGATGAATTTGTGAAATAAATTATTTTATATCCTGCTCTTGTTTGTATAATGAGATCCAAGTCAGGTCATAGCACGATTAAAAACAGGTATGTCTAAGAACATGTAAGATGTAAGATGTGTGTGGTTTGCCTTCACGTCATTTCTGATCTATAGTGACCCTAAGCCTATATGGGGTTTTCTTGGCAACATTTGTTCAGAGTGGATTTATCATTGCCTTCCTCTAAGAATATGTGACTTGTCCAAGGTCACCAAGTGAGTTTCCATGGTTATGCTTGGTCAACCCTTGTTGTCCAACACTCAAATCACTATAACATAATGGTTCTCCATATGACGTAACACTACAGTGAAATTAAATATGTGTCGAAGACTTTCATGACCAGCATCCATAGTTTTTTGTGGGTTTTTCAGGCTATGTGGCCATGTTCTAGACTCTTCTCACATAGCTCAAAAAACCCACAAAAAACTATGAAATTAAATACATTACCATATCAAAATAACAACCAATTTAAACATAATTTTAAAATGCATGGAGGAAAATAATTTCTTCTTTTATTCCCCCCCCCCCCCCTCCCGGTAGCTAAATCAGTTCTCAAAAACCCGATTCAACAAAAAGGCAATGTTGGCCAGGAGGAAGACAAAGAGGAGTAGGCTTCCCTGTGTAGAGATAACCTTCTCAAACTAATACCATGTCCCATCTGTCTTCTTGTTCTTTTCTTTCATATGGAATGCAGGTATATGGATTCATATCAGCCAGTGGTGTCACTAAGGCTGGTGTCACCTGGTGTAGTAGCTTATAGTGTTACCCCTAATGAATCTCCTCCCATATCACACCATACAGAATCCATAGTAATGTATTTTGTACTAATGTTGCTCGTAAATCATAATACCCATATATCATTGAATGCAATGGCAATAGATTGTAATATAAACAACTAGTAAATTAAAAATTAAAATAAGCACAGCCTAAAAGCATTGACATTTACATAGTTTAATGTGATTAAACTGAAAATTTATGGAAGAAAGTTAAAAAAATTTAAGATATGAAGTTTGCTTTTGTTTCAGTTGAGCATTTTGTGCTCTATTCAAAACAAGGTCCAGTGAAATTCTCCTGCATTACTAGCACTAGATTTTGCCAAAGGAATCCACTATATCTTTGAGAGGCATGTGCAACAGTTTTCATGTTGAGCTTCTGACAGAGAATTGTACATAAGAAAATTTGCCAATAAATACCCACAATATCAGGACAAAAATATCCAGGATGGACATCAAACCACTGTATCCCTAAAGCAGCTTTACTGCATACTTTCCAGTCTTCTTCATTTAATAGTCAAAAGTTAAGCTTTGAACCATAATTCTTCTTTCAGAAATTGTTTCAGTTAATAATAGACTTATTCATGGCATTAAAATACCATAGAATCACAAAGTCTCAAATATAAGGCAAAACAGTGAAACAGTGGTCTACGCAGGTGGAATACAGATTTTGTTCTGCATCCAGTACTATATAAATGGTGACAATTTAATTAATTATTCTACTTAATACACTAATACTGTACAAAGCAGTCAAATTATCAGAGAGGAGAAGCAATAAACTGCCAGGTTAGCTATCCATTGTGCTGCAGCTAACAAAGCCTATGAAATTAATGCCTGATTAGGCTTGTTCCAATTAAATGAAATGGTAAAATTTTACATGTATCTCTGAATATGAATATAATTTATTAATTGTGATTATTAATTTTTATTAATAACAAAATGGCTTTTAAATTCTATAAAAGAGGATATGGATATAGCATTTTTGACTTAGGAATCATATATATGTCCTGCTTTCATTTATATTAAGCAGGAGTGGGGAGAGTCTAGCCGACAGGCCACATGTGGGCCCAAAGCTGTTTTAAGGCTATCCCAGTACCGCAAATATTCAGCCATAGGGACTCCTCAACACACTCCAAAGAAGGTAGGCTCAATGTCATCACATTCTATCCTCTTCCCAGCTGTTTAATATCCAAGGAGACTGTAAAAGCAGCAACAAAAACAACAGGAAATGAAATGTTTTAAGTCTAGAGGCAAGGTGTTGATTCCGCCTATGCTCCTTAAGGAGTGCTAGGGACCTTTTGCCCCCTATTTCCTTAAAAGATAAAAGTATTGTGGAGGGGAAGTCCTCCAGGTTCTCATGGGGAAACAGTGCACACCCCAGCTCCTGGCAGTTGCCCACCTATTTCCAAAGGAAAGGGGAATATCAAGATGAAAAGTAAAACATGCAGACACAGAAATATTAATAGGGGTAAAATTTCAATTTAACAAAATAATTCAAAATAGTGAAGTTTCATGGTAAAAATTGTAACATTTCTCATATTTCCTAAGCAACAGACTGAAACTGCAGATGACAACTGGCAATACAGACATTCCACCTATGGTCTTCCATGAACTGGACAATAATTAAAATACATATTGGAATGGAACGGAAAAACTTATTAGCTATCCCAGAGACAATGCATTTTGATAATAATTTATTCACCCTCATCAAACACCTGTATGAAACCTCAGAAGCATTGATACACATAAATAGAAGAGGCCCTTCCTTATCAAACTACAAAGAGGAACCAAACAAGGATGTCCCCTTTCTCCGCTCTTGTATGTCCCAGCAATAGAACCACCGGCATTGTGTGTTAGAAATAATCCCAAAACAAAAGGTCCCATTATCATCCAGTGGGAATACAAGATCAGCTTGTATGAGGCTGATATTTTGATTTTCTTTCTTTTTTTAAAAAAAATCTATATTTTCCTCCAGAACTAAAAAATCCTTAGCATTTTTGATAAACACACTGGCCTTCACATTAACTTTACGAAATAAAAAAAAATGCTATGTTTCAATATCCCATTGAACAGACAGGAACAATGGCAGGACCTTATCAAGCTACAGCTGAAACCATCTGGTTTCACATATTTAGGAATCCTGATTAGAAAAAACTTAACCCACATCATTCCTCATAATTATAAACCAATTACTCATTGGATGAAAGGAAAAATTAAGAAATTAAAAACAGACAAATTGTCCTTATTAGGAAGAATTGCTCTAATAAAATGTTTCCACTTACTCTCTAAACTATTCTTCCTTTTCTAATCAATCCCACTGACTCTGCCTACATCTTACCTTAAATCAAGAAAAGCTATCATTAACTTATTTATTTATCTTCAATACCCAGACTAAGACTCTCCAAAAATGTTAGATTTCCCAGCAATCAGAATGGTGAACTGGCCATTCCACATGTGAAATATTATTTTAACACTTTTCAATAAAGTCAACTAATACAAATATAAAAGAAGATAAATTACTTAACTAGATCCACACTGAGCTAGCTAAGAATCGCATATTTTCCCCCACATGCCTCCAAACTCACTTAAGGAAACTGAAAATTATTTTCTCAGAAACTCTCCATCTGTTTGGAAGATATGGAAATCCCTCTTGGCACCAAACCCCTCCAATATGCAACTTATCCAGTGACAGCCTTTCTTTCTGGACCAGGACAAGCGTCTCTCGTTTAAAACATGACTAAGTAGAGGCATATTTAGAATTAAAGGCTTATTCAGTAGATGCAAACCAATATCCAAAGAAGAACTATTAATCTTCTTAAAACCTGAAAGATTATATTGCCTCCAAGCTCAACAGATCACCTCCATTACTTCTCACCTAATGAGATCAGGAGAATCTTCACGATCTACAACATTATATGAAGCTATGTGCACAGATAGTGATCAGCTCTCTAGGAGTGTCTCATCCAATACTTATAAAATGTTAATGGAAGAATCATCTGGCAGAAGTCTTAGACACAAGTGTGGCTGGAAACTGGACCTAAATACACAAATCCCCAAACACACATGTTTGAAAATATGCTTCTTCCTGCCAATTACTAGACTCGATATTGCAAAAACAAAGCAAAACAAAACAACAAAAGCAGAAACTAGGGAATCTCTCCCTTAGAAATTGGTGAATCAGAATATGAGAGGTGACATTAAGGAAGAAACTACTGGATAAAATGTCACCTACAAACCAAACACCATTTGTGGATTGTTGGTATCACTGAATATATTAATGACAAAATAAAGCTGTTGAATCCTCCAGTATATCACTTGTGGAACTGATATGATGTACTCTCCTCAGAACCTCTGAAGCCTTGATAATATTCTTAACAACAAACCTATAATGTATCTTTTCTTTTGTTGCATTATCATACCCATGGCTGGTTTTTATTGTTGTTGTTATATATAATTCATTCTGCACTGAAATTTATTTACATCTATTGATGAATCATAGAATTAGAGAATCATAGAGTTGGAAGAGACCACAAGGGCCATCCAATCCAAACCCCTGCCATGCAAGAAATCACAATCAAAGCATCCCTGACAGGTGATTAAAGAAATACAAAGAAGGAGACTCCACCACAATCTGAGGGAGTGTGTTCAACACTGTCAAGAAGTTCCTCCATTTTGGTTGACCTCCTCTGGACATGCTCCAACTTATAAACATCCTTTTTGAATTCTGGTGCTCAGAACTGTACATAGTATTCCTTGTGAGGCCTGAGTAAAGCAGATGAGAATAAGTTCACTGTATATTAACATCTATGCAAATCCTACAATTTTTTTTAACATATCGGAGTATTCTAACTATCCTTTTGTACTGGAGCTGCATAGACTTTTTAAATGTATTATATATATTCCAGTTTTCATAGCTAGACAGACAAAATATCTAGACTGTCAGGAAAGTAGACAGACAGGGATATCTTGACATAATAATGGGAAAATAAATGGTTCCTTAAAGATAGGAATACCAGTACAGACACTAGGCAACATGAAAAAGAAATTGAAAATTATATTCTTCCCATTACTCCAGCAAGTGCAAACATTTCTTTTAATGTGTAACTTGACACAGAAAACCTTGACAAACATCCAGTGAAAGAAGAACAATAATTTCAAATTAATAATTAGTCAATTCAGAATCTAGCAATTTATATTCAGTTTGCTTTGTCAACATTTATATAACTGGTAACTTTGTAATAAGAACCATTATAATGCATAGGATACATTGTCTGTCCTTTTTACTGGTAGCACTGCTATTTCACTTTGGTATTTTAGCCTTAAATTTAGAGAAGCGTATTGAAGTGCGATCAATTAAATGGGAATTCTTTTCCATGTAAGTTTACTGAATGTTTACTCAAAGACTGGCATAAATTTAAGAAATATTATAATGTCTGAATCCACTTCTCACTCCATCTTGTGCTTCCATAAAAGGTAAAATGGGTGTTTACTACTGGGCCTTACTCCACACTAGATATAATGGTGGAGATATTTTGTTGGAATTCATACTTGGTCATTTTATGGCTCTTTAAATTTCTTTAAAGTCATTTTCAAGAGCAAAACTGCTGGATTTGATTGAGATTGTGATTCTTGGAGTGGTGGGGGGTGGTATTTATTTCTTCCCTATGTCATTTTCACAATATTGATTCCCTGTAAATGGTCAATTAGAAAAAAGCATTGATGTACTAAAATGCTTTCCCTTATAGAAATTATAGTCTTTGTGTCTGTGGAGAAGAACACTTAGTCTGAGCAAACATCACAGCCCTCTCCATACACTGCAATATTGTAAGCATGGATGGAATGGAGATAGAACGTTCCAAAGGAAGAAGGGAGAGTTGCAACAAGGTGTTGCATGATATAGCTCTCCTCATTTCCCTTGTAATTTTCTGTTTGCAAGGAAGGTCTGGTGGAAATATCACATCCTTAGAATGCTGTGAGATTATGAATTCTGCTTTATCAGGCTCTCTAAAACCAGATTAAACAGATCTCAAAGAGGTTTTGGGTAAGGCTGCAGAATACAAACCCATTAATCTCCACACTGACAATATTGTAATGCCTGGAGATGGCTTATAAAATACAGAGTTAAAACCCAAAACCATAGTCCCAGTAGAATTCATTCTCCTCTCCCACACAACCAATTTTAAGAATCCTGCAAAGAGAAATGAGATATGATTTCTGATTTCCAGTTTTCATCTACTTTACACTTAAAGCATATTGGACTTCCTCGTTTCATCCAAGTTGCCAGTTTCAATTAATCCTTGTTCATTGTTTTGATGGAAATGGGAATCACGTTTGAAGGTGGCTTGTTCAATTTGTTTGTATCTGTACATAATAACAAACTTTTCAGTGTTACACCTGTATTAGATGGGAAAGGAAAAAATATGAATTCAAATGTTGTGCACATTATACTAAAGTATGGTTTAGTGTTCCATGTGATCACAGTCATTGTGGTGTAAGAAGTATCACACAAGGCAATGATAAATGTGTAGGATGCGGGCCTTGTCAGCACTTTTCAGGATACTGTGGAAGCAGCCTGGAGTAGCCTGTCCACAACCTCCCTCTGTTACCTGGCCCTCTGTTCCTGCATGTGGGTGGCTGTCTGCACACATATTCTTCTGAGTCACTTGGTATGGGTTACTTGTTTCTGAGGTCAGAATAAGGTGCCTGGTGATGATCACATGGCTGGGCAGAACAGATGACTAGTGACAGTGGCAGACATACAGGTTGTTTCAGCAAACACACATGCAATCAGCCACCCCAGTGCAGGAACAAAGTGGCCTCAGAAGACGCTGAATAAGAAGCACATTTTTAAAATTTGTGTTAGGAGGTGTTATACCCCACTGCTGGTGCTGAACATGCCAGATGTCATCTGGACTGTTTGCGCCAGAATCGGGTTTAGGCCATGTGTCATCTGACCAGGATGTAGTCAAGCCCCCAGTTGCAGATAGTTTAAATCCAACTACCGTATTAATCCCAAGTAGAGTATGCCCACTGATTTGTGTAAGTACAGTGCACCCGCATCATATGTGGGCATGCCAGATGTGGCTTTCCGTTTATGCTGAAAGCTATGTGCCAAAAAAGGGAATGGTGTGCACACCCATGGTGTGTGTGCTGCAACATGCCACATGCACGAGCCCTACTGTTTTCAATGGGGCTCGAGCTTTCACAAAATTCTCCTTACGTGGGACACAATGGATTCCCTACATAAGGGAAGGGCTTGCTGTATTAACAAATAAGTCTTCATTGGTTCAGTGAATCTAACACTTCTGGGAACTAACAAATGGTTTTAGGGCAACAATAGGAATCCTGTAGCCCTTCAGTTGTCGCTTGACTGTGATTTCAGCAGCTCCTAGGCAGTATTATCCATTGTGAGGAATGCTGAGAGTTGCAATCAAACAACCTATTGATTGGTTTTATTAATTTATATCCTACCATTTTCCCAAGGTGGCTTACAACCAATTAAAAGAAAATACAGCTAAAACCTATTTGATACAAAGGGTTATTAACATTAAACAAATGGAGGGCTGCACAATCTCCATCACTGGTTTAAGGACACCTCTGTTTCAGTGTCCATGAAAGAAAAGCAGATGGTATAGTTACAAAATCAGAAAGTGGTAATGAAGAAAAATATAAGTGGACTAATGAGTGTATATATGGGAAAGGGTTTTTTTAGGGGAGGGGGAGAGAAAATATGAAAGAAAGGCACATTATTTACAAATCAGCTGATTACAAAGTCTGAAGGGAGAGTCATGCATTGGATTTTACTAGTCAGAAAGCAAATCAGCTTTTATTTGGCTGTTGGCTTTGCCTATGTTAACAGTGTACTCATATGGACCCTGTAACATTACATTCAATACATTGAAACAGATGATGAGCAACTCAACATACTCACTAAAAGTACCACTTTGTCAAAACTAGTACATTTTTTGTTTTTTTTATGCAAAGCATGCACTGTTCAATCCTAAAACATAAATTTGAAAATTGACTTTCTAGCAATCTGCATAATGGGGCTTTTACTATACCGCACTACTGTTCATTTGTTACATGGTAGGGCAGACCTGGTTTGCATATGCTATTACTTAGCAAAAGCATTTAGTAATAAGAGTCTCCAGAGAGAGCATTACCACAGATTATGGACTAATTTGGCCAAAGGTTTCTCTTGAGAGCTTTACTGATTGAATACTGGTGATAGACACAGCAGTGAAATTATAAAAGAAACAGAAGAGGCTAACTATATAACAGAATCTTAATATAGTCATTTGGCGGGGGGGGGGTGCCAACTAAATAGTGAACTCTTTTAATATGCATTATTGATGTTATCACTCTAATGAATCATCACTCATTCTGGTGAAAATCCTAACACTGTCTACGACATTAGTTCCATTGAACATTTTGAGGTTCTGCAGAGATATGCCAGTTCAACAATATAATCTCAATCCTCTTTGAATCTTCTTTAAACTAGGTGCAGCTGCTTAGATAACAATATTTTAGCAAATTATGCGCAGTATTGCAAGAAAGGTGGTGGCTATAAGGTTACAGAAATATAAAGTAAAAGAGTATCTTGAAAGACCAGAAAATATTCAAAAATGTCTTCAAAGCCAAAATTCTGCAGACTAGAGTGGCACTATTACTTCCCTTGATCTAGACACTATATTTCTATTGATGCAACCCAAAAATAGAATTGGCCTTTTTAGCTGCTGCATCACATTGTAAACTCATGTTTAACTTGTAGTCTACTAAGACTTCTAGATCCCTGTCACGTGTAGTCTCCTTAAGCCAGGTTTCCCCCATACTATATCTGTGCATTTCATTTTTCTGCCCTACGTGCAGTATCTTAACGTTTCTCCCTGTTGATGTTCATTTTGTTAATTTTGGCCCAGCTTTCTAATATATTAAGGTCATTTTTAATTTTGATCCTGGCCTCTGGGGTGTTATCTACACCACCTAATTTGGAGTCATATGAAAATTTGATAAGTATGCCCTCAATTCTGTCATCCAAGTCATTGATGAAGATATTGAATAGCACTGGCCCCAGGACAGAGCCCTGTCGGACCCCACTGGTCACTTCTCTCCAGGATCAAAAAGAGCCATTGCTGAGTACCCTTTGGGTTCGGCCAATCAACCAATTACAAATCCATGTAACAGTTACCTTGTCTAGCCTACATTTCACTAGCTTGTTTGCAAGAATATCATGGGGGAACTTGTCAAAGGCCTTAGTGAAATCTAGATATGCTATATCCACAGCATTCCTTTCATCTACCAAGATGGTGATTTTATATATAAAAAAGAGATCAGGTTAGTCTGGCATGACTTTTTTCACAGAAACTCATGTTGACTTTTTGTGATTATGGAATTGTTTTCTAAATGTTCACAGACTCTCTCTTTAATGATCTGCTCTAGACTCTTTCCTGGTATTGATGTCAGACTAACTCGATGATAATTGTTGGGATCCTCTCTTTTTCCCTTTTTGAAGATGGGGACAACGTTTGCCCTCCTCCAGTCTGCTGGGACTTCTCCTGTTCTCCAGGAGTTCTCAAAGATTATTGACAATGGCTCTGATATTACATTTGCCAGTTCTTTTAATATTCTTGGATGTAGTTCATCTGGTCCTGGAGACTTAAATTTATTTCAATTAATCAGGCATTTTTGTACTACCTCTTTACTTACTCAATGCTGAATTTTTCCTATTGTGTCCTTTGCTCCATTTTCCTCAGGTTGAACACCCTTTTCCTTTTCTGAGAACAATGAGGCAAACAAGGTGTTGAGTAATTCTGTCTTTTCTCTGTCCCCTGTTAGCATTTTGCCATTTTCTCCATGCAGTGGCCCTACTATATCCTTCTTCTTTTTACTGCTGGCATACCCCCTCCCACACACACACCCAGATCCCTTTTTATTGTTCTTAACCTCTCTAGCAAACCTGAACTCATTCTGTGCTTTTGCTTTTCAGACTTTACCCCTACCCCTGCTTGCTGTTTGTTTGAATTTCTCCTTGGTGATTTCCCCCATTTTCCATTTCTTATACATGTTCCATTTGAAACTTAGCTCAGTTGAAAATTCATTAGACATCCTTCCTGGTTTCTTGAGACATCTCCCATTTTTCTTCCTCCTTGGAATTGTTTAAAATTGTGCCTTCAGTATCTCCCTTTTGAGAAACTCCCATCCATCCTGAACTCCCTTCTCTTTTCCTATTCCTGAGCATGGGATTACCCCCAGTATTTCTCTAAGTTTATTGAAATCAGCATTCGTAAAGTCTAAAAAGTGTCTGACTATGCCTGGCTTGTCTTTTGCACTGTATAACAAACTCCAGGAGAACATGGTCACTCCCATCTAAGGATCCTACCACTTGCACCCCATTAACCAGGCCACCGCTGTTGGTTAAGATCAGATCTAAAATGGCTGATCCCCTTGTTGCCTCTTCCACTTTTGGACAATGAAATTATCTTGCAGGCTCCTTTTTGGGCTCTCTAGATGCTGGATCAGGGCCATAGCATGAGGTTGCTGCAGCCTCGATCCGGCCAGTAAGTGGGCGGCTGCATGCCGCCCATCTGTACAGCCCCTTTGTTGGGGAAAATTCATTCACACAAAACTACCTGTGGTTTTTCAGCATAAAAATGTTTTGGGGAACATTTTTGTGTGCTTTGCACAAGATCTACTGATTGATATAGAAGTGTGTGCAGAAAATAAATGACAGAAAACTACTTGTGACTTTTCTGCACACAAATCTGTTTTGTTCAAATTGTGTAAATTTTACTGTTCATATAGGTGCATGGCTTCCTGTGTTGAAAACCACATCCAATTTTCTTGCATGCATTTTGTGTGCAAATATATGTGAATTTTATATAAAATGCATTTTCCATGCATGAAAAAAATGTGCGCCCTTCACACAAATAAGTTTCCCTGGCAAAGCCCAGATAGTGTTCAAAAATTCAACAGAATCTTTGGTATTCTCTTGGAGTGGGGACAAGGTATATGAAACATAAGAGGGAATGAATGGGGTACATGTTGAATAAAGAAACTATGTGAGTGTAACATTTGGGTTGCTCTTTCCCACCCAGTCATTTCTTTGTTGAAAAGGAAGGTGCCAAATGAGTGATAAACACTCAGAAAATCAGTTTTGCCCCTAAGGATTTTCTCTCTCTAACATAGCCTCGGTGTGAGATGTCACAATTGAGAAAGGGGACTAATTAATCACATGTATCCATCTGTTCCTGATGAACTTGCTGAGTATGGAAGTTTGCTAAAAGGATTTGGGGAATAAGTCTTCAATGAACAGAGCTTGTTCCTTTGAATGCAAACATGTTTGGATATAGGCATTTTAAAATAGCTTCTAATCTTTTTTATACTGCCCAGCCTTCATAGAAGATTTGCGTAGCAATAAATATATAGGAATGTCAGAAGGCAAGCTTGCCTGACTTTGTATTTAATGATATGCAAGATTTTGAAGTAGATTTTTTTCCCCAAAAGCAATTTTGGATTCATCTATGTCATACAATGTCACAACAATGCAAGTGGGATTTTCAAGGCGACAGCAATAAAGTCCTGCAATTATCTATAATGTCAAAGCAATCTTTGCATTATTCATCATCAGATGTGCATTGAGATGCACATTGATTAGGACCAGTTGCATTAAATTATGCATTTTCTCCACACAATAAAATGAGACACTTCTTTTTGTAAAAAAAAAAAAAAAAAGAAAAAAAAAGACTAATTATATACAGATTAGTGGTCAAACTGCACATTCATATCCAGAAGTTCAGATTTTAAATGCTGTATTAAAAAAAAATGTAATTCTAGTGCCAAGGCACATGTTAGAATGCAGCATTGTGTCTGGAACGTCTGGTAAGTTTGACTTCAAATAAAGAGACTGTATATTAAAATGGTAATTCAAAGAAAGCAATGATTATTTTCCAAGATAGCAAGTAAAACTGCCTTTTGAGAATGCCAGAAAAATGAGCAATCCCTAGTTTACAAAGACCCTTCTCAACAGCTCTGGAGCCAAATGCCCAGAGGGAGATCAGAGGTCATTCAAAATATCTGCTGATTAAAACCAGAGCTAGAAATGTTAAAAGAAGCAATAATGAGATCCTAAAACTGATATTTAAAACATTGGAACTCATAGATATCACTGCATTCTTCCTCCGCAGTCAATGGAGGTGGCAGCTCAAACATCAATTCCAGCTTTGGTAGACACTAGAGCCATCCACCATTATACCATGTTTCTCAGAAACTCATTCTGTTTTATGATATTAATCACCCTACAACCTCATATTTATTTCAAATCCCCGTTTAATGTGAATTTGTCCATCTAATGGGTCTGATGGCTTTGGTTAAATTGTAGCCATTGATCTCCGATGCATACAATAACTAAATGAAGCTTGCTTTCTCCTTGTTTTCATGGGATCTTCAAAGCAAGCAAGGATGACTGAGCTCAGATTCTCTCTCTACTCTGGATCCATTTCAAACTGGATTATCTGGATCCATTTCAAACTGGCTTCCGGGCGGGTCACGGGGTTGAGACGGCCATGGTCGCCTTGGTCGATGATCTCCGTCTGAGTGCTGACCGGGGAAGCGTGTCCCTGTTGGTGCTCTTGGACATCTCAGCGGCTTTCGATACCATAGACCATGGTATCCTTCTGGGACGCCTGGCTGAGGTGGGAATCGGGGGCACTGCGCTCCAGTGGTTCCGGTCCTACCTCTCTGGGAGGTCCCAGATGGTGCAGCTGGGAGACGTGTGCTCCAGCGAGCGGGCCCTTAAAACTGGGGTCCCTCAAGGAGCCATTCTGTCTCCCATGCTATTTAACATTTACATGAAACCGCTGGGAGAGATCATCCGGAGACATGGGGCGCGGGGTTATCAGTACGCTGATGACACCCAGATTATTTTCTCTATGTCTCCGACTGATGCAGTGACCGGGGATGGCGTCTCTCCTCTCGTGGCCTGTCTGGAGTCAGTAATGGGCTGGATGAGGAAAAACCGACTCAAACTGAATCCAGAGAAAACGGAGGTACTAGTGATAGGTTCCCCCGGTCCGGGAATGGCGGTGGTTCCACCTGTCCTGAACGGGGTCACGCTCCCGGTGAAGGACTCCGTGCGCAGTTTGGGGGTGCTTCTTGATTCGTCGCTTCATCTGACTGCTCAGGTGAATGCGACGGTCAAGAGCACTTGTTATCAGCTCCGGCTGATTCGCCAGCTGCGCCCATACCTGGACCGGAGGGACCTAGAAACTGTGGTACACGCTCTGGTAACTTCGAGACTGGACTTCTGCAATGTACTCTACATGGGGCAACCCTTATACCAAACTCGGAAGCTTCAAATGGTACAGAATATGGCAGCCCGGCTGGTCACTGGCGTATCCAGGACCAGCCACATAACACCTGTACTTAAAGACCTTCACTGGCTGCCCATCCGCTTCCGAGCTCAATATAAGGCGTTGGTTATTACCTACAAAGCCCTAAATGGCTTGGGCCCAGGATACCTAAAGGACCGCCTCTCCCCATACAATCCGCCTCGCACCCTCAGAACATCTGGGCAGCAATTGCTGAAGGTGCCTGGGGCTAGGTTAGCTTCTACTTCTAGAAGGGCCTTTTCTACAGCTGCCCCAGCCCTTTGGAACACGCTGCCCACCGAGCTCCGCTCATCTACTACCCTGGCCCAATTTAGGAAGGATCTCAAGACCTTCCTATTTAAGCAGGCATTCCCCGATTAAGATCCTGTGGGCCTCCCCTCCTCTTCCGTGGCCATGAGGACGGGCTATGGGGCTTTTATTGCTGTTTTTATTTTGTATATTGATGTTTATGCGCTTTTAACTTTGTATTTGTATGCACCTGTTGCACTGTTGTAAGCCGCCCTGATCTTCTTGGAAGGGCGGGATAGAAATAAAGATTTTATTTTATTATTTTTTACTCTTGGTTCTGCCATTTTTCCTCTGTCTTCTGGATACCTTTTTTTTATTATTTTTACTGTGTGCAGGTTGTATCCTGTCAGTAGGAATTAAGTTCTACTCATGCTGAAGTTATAGTTTAGGCATTATTTGCCATGGTCTCTGCAGTATGGGAGCAGGGAAGCAAATATTATGACCATCTTTGCTTTTCTCATGGGAAAAGGGATTCATCTGATTTTCCCATGGTTTTTTTGTTGTGGGGAAAACATCCATGTGAACAACAACATGTCATCTTCACACAAATCCCTGCCCAAATGAGGAAAGCAACTTGGAGCTAGATACTTCCTTGCTCTCATGTTAAGGAAACTGCAGTGATTATTAGTGCCTGGATAGGATTTCTCAATGTTTAAACTGGACCTCTTTCTCAATGTTTCATCTGGACTGTTCAACCCTGAACAGATAAAAGACCAGCATCTCTGCCAGTTCTGAAGCTCTTTTTAGTAGATGCAGCATCACCCTTGGAAAAATTGATTCGGTAACCAGTAGTATTGTGAGGTAATAATAAATATAGGAAATTAATGTGATTTTAGGAATTTAGCTCAGCCTAACAGCCACTGAGAGCAGCTACTTTTTGCTTATTCCCTTTTAATGCATTTACTGTGATATCATTTTTGTTTTGTTTTTTAACTTCCTGCAATGAGACAAAGAGCATTGTGACATAACAGTACAAGTTAATTTCATTTCAGGGAAGAAAAAGCAAGGTACTAAGAATACATAGTGCAGCCTTTTTCAGCTTTGTTTTATATTCAGCAATGTTATTAATTTTGTAGGTGCTTTCCATTTTCAATTCTCATTCCCAGAAAATGAAATTAGTGTGGCTGCATTTGCTTACAACTGTAAAAAAAGAGAGACATATATGTAATTCATGACATATATGGCACACACAAAACATGCACACAAGGAGAGAGAAAAGAGAGTGAGAGGCAAACAGGAGGGAGGGAACTAAGCTTTAAAGGTCTATAGGCTCAAGTGAGGAAATTCTCCACAAGCAAAAATTCACCAGAGGCAAATTTGCTCAGCATGTCCCTTTTAGAGGCAAGATATTGGATTGCTATGGTTATAGCTTTGCAGTTTGCACCAGGTTCTGCTGTGTAATGTGAATTCTACGCAGAGAAATGGGAAAATTCTAAAGATATAGCAATAGAGGCAGCTGGACTGTAATAACTGTGAAGGCAACACAATTTGTAATTGCTTCTAAAAACCTTTCCCAAGTTAGGTTCAGATAAAAGGGAAATTATGTTATTGTACTGGGGGATGGAGGAAGTGCCATAGCAATTTCTTCCTAGAAAACGTTTTTAATTATTAATAAACCTTAGAAAACAAAATACTACTTTCATTCTACCATTAAAAAAATATAAAACATCCTGATAAATATACACATTTGGCATCATAGCCAAAGTTCTGGGGAATCTTTGGCATGGTACAGACCTCCCAAAAATGGAGGCTTGCCGGTGCCTGTTTTTCCTCCACATTGAAACCACAGCCGCCAAATTGCGTGGCTTCCCTGCAGAGGAAAAAGAACCTGTGAAAAGCAGGTTGTTTTACCCCGCAGCAGAGGCGTAACGAGTACGGCCCTGGCACACTTAGTAGGTAAGCACCATGCAGTGCTGTGCAGATGCCGTGCGGCGCTTACATAACAATGGCGGCACCCATGTATATAGGGTGCTGCCATTGTTACACCTTTGTCATGTGCGAGGGTTGCAGGGCGTGTGGGCGCTCTGCCCCCAGGCAACCCTAGCACGTGATGAGGGCATCACAAAAGGCCCATCTGTGCCGGGCCTTTGACAACATTAGCAGGGTGGCTATAAATTCTGAGTTGGAGTGGCCTAAATAGAATGAAGGTGGTCTGTACAGTTCAATGAAAAGTAAGTGAGGTGTAGTATTTATATTAAGTAGATTTCATGTGAGGCCCCCAACCCTTCCGGAAATATAAAGGAAAATTGTGAACACATCATTAAAGCACAAGTGGGGAAACACCAAAGTTTACAATAAACACGGACTAAATAGGTATTGAAGTTGAGTGATAATAGGTACTTTAATAGGTATTATGTTGACTATTGCAGTGCTGAGATTATAAGTATAGCACTGGACATTTGTTTGTTTATTTCTGTATATTTGCATGCTGTTCTTCAGTTCAGAAATCCCAAACAAGCAATGAAGAAAACATTCAAAAATTATTTTTAAATGGTTTTAAGAACAAAACAAGTTTCTTGTATTTGGAAACAGTGATGGGGAGAATGCTGGACTGACAAGGATCTTCACAGTTCAGAACTTGTTCTGCAGGAAATTTGGAAATGGCTTTTTGCATATGGAGGAGCATTTGCTGTGCAACAACAACAACAACAAAGGTTGCTTTCTGCACAAAAGAATATAATGCACAAATTATCAAAGAAGGAGTTCTAAACTGTTTTCAAATGCTTCTTGCAGTGGGTAGAAAATTGCTAAAATTATTTCTGCTTCCCTTGAGAACAGAATTTGCAAAGAATTACATCCCTATACCCAAGTAATACACTAGACTAATTGCCACTATTGTAATATTTTACTATGTACAACGAATAAATTGTACCATACATTAGACAGGTCTACACATAAATGCAAATCAGCTAGCTAGTCTTATCTGCACAGAAAGAGGAAGAGTGAAATATTTTCAAATGCTGTTCATCTCACAATGTCTTCAGATACCTCTGACCCTACATTACTGCCTCTTTCTGCTAACTTCTGCCTCCTTAATTCCATTCCGCCAGACAGCACCACTTTTCAGACACGGCTGAAAGAGGGGTACACAACTGATTTCTCCATAACTTCTTAAAGAGAAAACATTCTCAATGGCGGGGATGGGGAGAGAAAAATATGGAGCTCAGGAGAGCAAAGCTGGAGCATCATTGTTCTTCCAGTTGTTTTTGGGTTGGAAACTTGTGAAATATATGGACAGTATATTTTTATGTATATTTTGAAAAATTAAGGCTCTGAAATGTGTCATTAGCAGCAAATGATGAACTTGTATATGCATACCAGTCAAGAAATTAAGCATCTATATAGTTAAGACAATTGATCCGATTCTTTCCTCTAGGCATGTAGCTAATTAAATATCATTAACAACAACATAATACACATAATTTTTTCCCATTTTGAAAGAAAGGTGGATATAAATCTCATAAATAAATAAAAATAAATGAATAAATAAAGATAAAAGAACAATCCAGTAAAACTGCTGACTTAATTAGTGAAATAAATTCCATTCATACTGATACTGGATGGTAGGCAGCTAGTCCTGAAAGATCCATGATATTTGTCCCATGCTGACTGTAGTGGTTTGAGCATTGGACTATGACTCTGCATATAACAGAGCCCCCTACATTTGCTATATAGATGTAGAGTTGACTGTTAACAATGTTGAAAAGATGTCTATGTTGAATAGATGACTATGTTATAATGTTGCATAAGATTTATGGCTGCCTCTTTCCAAAGACAACTCTGAAGTATATTACTGTTTTGACTATGTAAATAAATAGCTGAAACACATAAAGCTATAATCCTTACTGCTGCAATAATTCCCTGAGAGTCCAATACTTAAGGGATCTTAAGAGGTTCATTGGACTACGGGATAAGACAAAATGATAAATGATGTGATATCTGGCTAGACTCAGGTTTATAAGACAAAGAGCTTTAAATCTTCTATAAAGAATATAGAGGTGGAAGAACTATACCTGTTTCAAGTATAGTTATACTGTAGGTTGCGAAAAAGATGGTGGTAGCCATGGTGGCAAGGTGAAAAAGGTTTTAGGTGCATCAGTGGTGAATCAAGGATGAAAAATGAAGTGGCAGCAACAATTTACAGAAAACGGTTGTTGGCTTTGAACCACTTTTTCCCAAAATGCCTTGCTTTGGGGGTGGGGTTAGTTGCCATGGTATTTGGAGGAACCTTATAGCGTAGCTACTCCAGGAAGCATGGCTTGGGTAATTATCTGCGACAGCACATGCAGCTTTAAGCCTTCTCAGTGTGTCTAAACTCCAAGGATCCCCTTCCCAAAGCCATTTGGAAATTGGCAGAGATTGATGGGAATCTCCTCCAGTTTACTCCTCCTTGTGCAAGTTCAGAGGAAGTTGCATTAGTATTGAAATATACCATTATACTAGCATAAGGCATAAAAGAATTCTGGCCCACAACTCCAAATTTCAACAGATCCAGGCATTCTAGTCAATGGTAAGTGATCACAGGAGGAATGGTTTGTTAACAGCTGGAGGGACACAGGTCCCCCAGCCCAGAGCAGGGAGGAAGAAGAGAGAAGCACTGCTGTTTCTGCTGTCCTTACATCAATGCTAGACAAATGTGAACAAAGATAAGATTGTTCTGAGAGATTGCATAATTCACTCATTGTTTAACAATTTCTTTGCAAGGTTTCTGAACAGCTCAAGGATATTTCTTTTTAACTTGTAAGCAAACATCGGAGAAGGAAGGGAGGAGAGAGAGAGAGAGAGGACAAGTGGAAAATCAGGGAAGTCAAGTGGAGTTCATAAGAGCAGGAGACTTGAAGGCAGACTTGTAGGTTATTCATCAAAAACCACTTGGTAAATGGCAAAAATGCAAAGCTAGAGTCCCAAACAGAAGTGGCCCAATCTGTGTATGCTGACATTTTCTGGTTGCCAACCTGCATATAAGATCAATGGGTATGTATGGAACTAGATTGCATTTTATCTCAGGAAGCTTTCTGGTCTCTAATTTGTGGTCGTTACATTACAGATATTCCATCTATGTTGCCTTGAATAATGATTCAAGCTAAAGAGCAAAACAAAATGTACAAAACATAAGCATACAGTAAATTAATAAATAACCTTCTTACAGAGCCCCTCTTTACAATGTAGTGTGCATTATGCAGAAATTTCCACCTGCTGTTTCCTGCAGGGTGCAGCTTTTAAGCCCCATTCATTGCTAGTATATTTGGGGTTGAATTGGAATGAATGATTCAAACATGGTGTGATGTTACAATAGTAAGCAAAACTGAAAGGAATAAGTATCATAAGCTATCACCCATACTATGCACAGAGAATGATAAAATATCAGCAATACTTAGCTCTGTTTTGACAACTGCTGTCACAGTAAAAAGAGTAAAATACATTATTTAAACATGCTACATTTTTCACATGTTCTAAGAAGTCTCTGCAGTGGATTTCTTACACTGCCAAGTAGAGAAACAGAGGATTCCCCCCAAATTCAGCAACATAATAGAATACAGAAACTATTTATATGGCTCACACATAGTTTCTTATATATAAGTTTTATATCTTGCTGTTTTTCCATCCCATAATTCTATAAAGCATGCTTGGGATTCATAGGTGATAGGGATGTAAATTTCTCTCTATTTCATCCTCACCTACAAGAAGAAATTATTTCACAAGCTTTTTCCCAACTGTGACTGCAATATGTTTTGTTCATTTTTGATGGTTTTTAAGTGAAAATTTTACTTGTACAAAAAGCCAAATTGTTTGTTGCATACAAACAATGCTTTGTTGACAAAATTTGCAATAATGTGTCCCATGCAAAATTGCTTTGCTCAGAAAATATCATTTTTGTGCATTTCAAATTTCTGCAAAAAAAGCACACAAAATATGACAAATCTAACAGTAGTTGACCATTTTATCAATAGGGTGTCAAGACATTCCCCTCAAGGACAAGGGCATCTACATTTGACTATATACCCCTCTTGGTTGCACATTCATCCACCAAACTTACTCAAATAGCCTCAGAATAGCTGCCACATCCCATGCCATCAGACCATGACTACCACTGTTTGTGGTCATTAATGGTAATTCTCACCAGATTTATTGAGAAACTCCCATTAATTTTTTAAAAAGGATTTGGTTTATAATTTAGGCTGCAATCCTATGCCTATTGGGAGAGTAATGGGGTTGTGCAGAATGAGGATGTCCCTCTCAGTCTCTTGGATTCCTAATGTGACCTCAGATCCTCCTTCCTTGCTCCTGCAGAAACACCTGCAGTTCATGCCTCCCAGAGGTCAATGCTTTAATGATAGGAGAGGAAAAAGGGAGAATGATGAAATGCATAGTGTCGGTGGATTGTAGGCTTTAACTCTACAAGGCTCAAACTCATTCCAATATTGTGGCAGTGAGGGTGTGTGTGTGTATTTACACTATCCTGGGACCAGGAAAAAACATTTTTCCTCCCATTTAACAAAAAGGTACGGAATGCTAAACAGAGGCCTTTTGATTGTTACTAGACAGCAGCCTTAGCCAGTATAGTCAACAATAAAGAGTACTAGGTGTTTCCCATTCCTGATTTCTGAAGATGTATCCACACTGCAGAATGAAAGCATTTGACACTACTTTAACTGCCATGACTCCTGGGATCTGAAGTTTGGTGATGGACCAAAGTTCTCTGGTAAACCAGTCTAAATATCTCACCAAACTACAAATCCCTGGATTCCACAGTATGGAGTGGTGTCAAACTGCTTATATTCTGCAGCGTGGATACATCCTAAATTATGTTCGCCCCATACTCTCAGATTATCATCACTTTGTTTTTGTAAGGCATCTGGAAATATCTACTTAATTCTCTAAGCTTGTCTGAATGGCTTTGTGAATATAAATGAATAAAGCAAGAAAGCATTTAATTTTAAATTAATTACAGTGACAGAGAGCTGTGGATGTACTGCATTTTTAATTTTATTTCCTGGAAGAAAATAAAGTTCTATCCCTCTCTAATTGCTAATAAACTCCTGGAAACCAATATATCACAGTGTCACATAATCTTTTGGGGCTCGAGGGAATAAAGGTGTCAAAAGCATTTATATTTTTCAATTAATACTAAAGGAAGCACTGTAGTCTGGATTTTGTTCCATAAGGTGACAACAGCATGTACAACTAAAAAACAGTTGTTAATGTGTTCTGAATAGTACCATCGTCTTCTTGCTTGCATCTGCCTGCCTTGTGTAAGACAGCAAATGGGGCTTCAAATATCAATCAAGCCAAAGTCTATAAAACTGTGTCATTTACCTTGATAAAGAGAAATGATAGGCTGAGTCCCACTGCTGCTAACATCAGTGGTAAACCCTACATGGGGCCGTCATCCGTTCACTACTTTTATTGCCAATGTTTCTATCATACTTTCAGCTCATCATTCCTCTGTTCTTACAAATGTCTGGGAGATTTCTAAAACAAATTACTAACATTATCAACACAAATGGCTTCAACTGGCAAAACTCAGTTCCACTCCAGCAAAAACAGGAATCATTAACAATGAAAACCAAATTATTTGCTGCTACAAAATACTAGCACAATTCAGTTTTCTTATATCATAGAGAACTATATATAGGATTTTGATCTGTTAAATAGGACCACTAGGGAAATATCTACTTCTGAATGGAAATCATCACAAATGGTATAATAGTCTTTTTTTTTTTAAAGGAGCTGAGCAGGCTGTCCTTGGGCCTGCCTTTCTCAAGGTAGGGAGCAGACTAGGTTCATCTAAATGTAAAGTACTTCACTAAGGCCCGTTACAAACAGGCACTTTAGTACGCGCTCCGCACGTGCTAGGGTTAAAAAGGGGCGTCGTTTCCGGACTCCCCCAACCCTAGGACGTGCGGAGCGCACACAAAATGGTGGCGGCCGTTCCACACGGCCACCGCCATGAGGACGTCACGACCGCGCTGCCTCTATATGGGGCGGGGCGGAAGTGACGTCCTCGCTCCGCGCCAGGGCGTCTAGTGCACCCTTAGCGCGGAGCAGGAAGGAGCTCCGTTTCGGAGCTCCTTCCTGGTTTGGTCCACTGGGTGCAGCCTTCACACAGCTGCGCCCAGCGGACCAAAGGAGAAAGGGGCCAAGCGGCCCCTTTCTCATCCTCCCCGCCGCCGTGGGGTGTCCTTGGGGCTTGAAGCCCCAGGGATACCCCTTTTCAGGCTGCGGGGAAGCGGCATTTTGCCGCTTCCCCGCAGCCTGAAAAGCGGCGTATCGGGGCCTCAGCGGCTGCCATTCTGGCCACTGAGGCCCCAATACGCTGGGGGGAAGGGGCGAGTGCAGCCTGCCCCAAACAGGCGGTCTGTAACCCGCCTAAGAAAACATCTCTTTGTAAGGTCTAAATAATTCCTGCATGCCTTAGATGGGGATCTTGTTGACATTGTGCTAAGTTTGAATTCAAGCTTCCATCATCTTTAGTTCAGCTGGCTAGGACTAATGTGAATCACATTCCTGTTCTCTGCCAAGAGGGTCAACATGAATGACATATGGAGCAAAATGGACAGTTTCCTGTGTGGAAAAGCCATAGCAGGGGTAGTGTGCATCTTTTCCATGTAGAAGATCACAAATTCAGTTCTTGGGAACTCTAAGTAAGGCTGAGGGAGGTATCTGTCTAAAACTTCAGAAAGTCAGTAGTGTCAGCAAGGCAGATGAACTCATGGTTTGTTTAAACTCATCTGTGGTGGGAAAGGGCTCTGCATTTGGCTGGGCCCAGACTTGCCTCCTCTTCCCAGTGGAGCAGTAGTGCTGCCACCAAGCCCATCCTTGGAAATTTAACACCCCTTTCCTTCTTCAGGTTCAACACACACACACACACACACACACACACACACACACACACCCTTATGTTTATTGGGGAAACAAGATAATATCTACATGGTTTCAGGTATATCTTGTCATAGACATGTGACCAGAGCACCCTGCTTCTCCCTACAGGAAGAGGGGAGACTTTTTAAAAGTGGAAACTCTTTGATAACACACACACACACACACACACACACACACACACATTTATGAAAATATCATAAAAGGATATATTCAGTAATTCCAACTGGTTTAAAGCCCAGAGTTTTCCCTCACTCTTTCCCTGTGGTTGCAAGTATAATACCCAAGGCTAAAGCCCACTCTTGCTTTATATCATGATGTTTAAAGACTACCCCTTTTAGATTCTGTATGGCTAACTATAATTGAAAATTGCAAACACAACCACAATTCAAGTCCCAATATGTATTTAACAACAATACAACAGATGTATATCAAATTTGATAAAATATGCACTTTCTCAAGTTTCAAGTATCCAGTGAGGTGCCAATGCAGTACTTGACCCTTCTGCCTGTGCTGCTCACTTGCATTGTAATATTTGGAGGTAAATCTGAAAGCTCTGAATAAAAAATACAAAGGGAAAGCAAGTGCAATGTAGAAATCATACTACAAAGAATTTACCCTTTTGTTCCCTCCTAAATTAATGCCTGAAAATGCTAATATCTTATTCAAGGAAAAAGCCTTCTAAATCTTAAAAAGTTACAAGCCTGATGAAATCCTTGAATATCTGAAGCACTTTCTAGGTGCCTCTAAGTATTATGCAGATTATAGGAACAGTCAAGTGACAAGGAAGGAGGACAGAAAGGGCCCTGCCTATTATACTGATAAGAGTGTCCAGTTTATTGAATTTAATGACTGTCAATTAGTTTAAAGATTCTTAATAAACTTATATAAAGAAAATAATTCATGCCTAATGTATTCATGAGGCAATTGAGTCTGTCCTTTCAGAACTCAGCACTAAATGCAATGCCAACTCATTCCAAGTGCTGAAATGATGGTTGTTAATTTTGAAAAACCTTGCACAGCTCTGAAAGTAATGAACCAATTTAGACATGCTATACCCCAAAATGAAGGTAGGAAGAGATCCTACCAACATAAGAAAGCATCAGATGTCTCTGACAGGTGAAGTGGTAAAAAAAAAAAAAGGCTCTCAGTAACAAAAATAACAAAAAAGAAGAAATAATTGCAAATATGTTGGCTTTTTCAGACAGCAATAATATTTTAAAGATCTCACACAATTTTCATGTCCATTACACTTTGGTTAACTGACTCATTTCCTATAATTTGTGCATAGAAGGTCAAAATTAGATTTCAATTTTCAAAGTTGTGGTTTAAATAGATGATTGGGCACAATGTTTTTTTTAAAGCCATTCTAAAAAATCCATATTATTCAGTCTCTCAAAAATGACCTTAAAGATGATTTTTCAAGGTCATAAATCACTTCATAACTTGTGTTCCTCTCTGAAATAGTACTGCAGCTCTGTTGCCAAGGTGAGGGTAAAGAGAGTATCTGTGAAAAAATTGCCCTCTCTACCAGTCTGAATTCTTAGTTTTTTGTGGGTTTTTCGGGCTATGTGGCCATGTTCCAGAAGAGTTTCTTCCTGACGTTTCGCCAGCATCAGTGGCTGGCATCT
>NC_056523.1:40091710-40096996 GCF_019175285.1 Sceloporus undulatus | reverse complement strand
AAAAAAAATGTTCAAAGTAGCTAAGAGTAATTCAAATCTCTGTTTTTGGAAAACAGAAATGGAATGAGCATGTTTTTCAGTCTACTAATATTATCTGGCAGTCATTTTTGGAAGATATCTCCTTCTGTTTTAAAGACATACTATTTATCTTAGGGTGAAAAATGTGCCCCACATCAAAGTATTGTCCTATAAAACAGCAAAGAAGAGGAAAGAAATATTGATTCAACTGACCTTTTAGTCAAGCAGTGCAGCGTTAGCATTTTCCTTTCTATTCTGTGAGGGTGATGAGTGATTTTGGATGAATACAAATTCTATAAAAGAAACTTAGACTAGTGCCAATAGGAATAGACCAGTAGCCATGATTTAGTATGGCCACTGCACACAATGGTTTGCTTCATGAACTCTGGTTCTATTGACTTAGTATGTGATTGATAGGTTATGTTTTCTTCTGTTATTTCTGAGTATTGATAATTCAGTCACTTAAGAAAGTCACCAGGTATGTTGACTGAAAATACATATTTCCTTGCACTTTTCATCTTGTATTCACATAACCTAAATGATTTCTTTCTAATAGTTCTGTGTAGAAAAAACACATAGGACTTGTGTGTAAAATTGGTAGTGGGACTGTGTGAAAAGCCATCCACCCCCTACATTTCTTTCATCAACCTGTTTTTTGCACAAAACCCATCATCAGTTATCATCAATTATTTGTAATTAGCATCTAAAATACAACAGGTGCTTAATGCAGACAAAAGTAAACATGACCTATGTATGTGCTCCTCTTGAAAGAGAATCACAAATTAAAACAAGGATAAGAGCAAGCAAATTATGAATACCGACACTTTTTTTAAAAAAAATTGCCTGCCACATATTCCAACAATTATTCCAACAATTCACTGCATCTGATCCCTATTGACTTTGCTTGGTAAGGATTAAAATAACTAACCCCCAAGACTTGTAAAGACAATTGTGAGTTGTAAATTCATTAACTAATTCCCTTAGCCCCAAAGAAGCGTGCTATCTCGATCAGCCAATTTACTTATGTAAATTTTCATGTACTCCAAGCACTCCCTAGCCCTTCTTAATCAATTATTTTAAAAATGCTTTGTATCATCAAGTTTCCCAAAACATATGAAGATGCCAGCCACAGACACTGGCAAAACATCAGGAATAAACTCTTCTAGAACATGGCCTCATAGCCCAAAAACCCACCCCCCAAAAATCATATATATGTCTGATTCTTTTTCTTTCGTGACACAGATCTTCTTGTACTGCAGCTTTGTTTGAAAATTACTTTGTGGATGTACCTTATGAATTTTATGTAATAATATCCAGTTGCACTGTTTTGTCCAGCACCAATGCAGTTGGGTTGACAGGGGAAGGTTTGTTGCATTTTTCAAAGATTCCACATATCTCACTATATTCTTCATCTGTTAGAAAACTTGAATGCCACCTGATAGAATGTACTTTGTGAAAGATTCCAGGGACAGAAAGGGAATGTTCCTAATCTAACAAACTTTTTGCTGCCATGAAGACTCCTCAAATTGATCTGAAAGAGATAATGGAGATTATCAGATGGGGAAATCAGGAAAGAAATGGGCATACTCTTGGCAAGTGCTAAAGATTTTCAGATGATGTCACACTTATTCAAGACTTAACCCTTGAAGATCCAGGAATGCTTCAGCAACAAACTATTCCCAGGACTTCCCCCATGAATGGTTTGTTGCTGGAGCATTCCTGGATCTTCATGGGTTAAGTCCTGGATAAGCTTGATGTATCTGAAAATCTTCAGTGTGATCACATGACTTTGCCAGGAGTATGCCTTTTACTCCCGCCTTTTCCCCCCATCTGATAATCTCTCAAGCCAGACTGAGAGGTGATGTTGAGGTCATAAAAGCTCTTAGCACCATATCAACTTGGATACTTTTTAGGTGGTGGTGTTTATAATTGTGCATCCAGCATGAGGGTAATAATTTGTGCCCTGCACAAGAAGGTTCAGCAATCCAGAGGCTTAGTAGTGGAGTTGAAATTACTGCAGCTAGTCAGACCTTGTTAGATTTGAAGCTCTACAACCACCAGTATCCAACATATTTTGGACAGTGGGGTGCACAAAAGGCTTTTAAAAGAAAATCAGCCTGTGCCTTATAGATTACAAGCTTTACATTGTATAGATCAGGAAAAACTATGGTCCACTCTTAAAGAAATAGGGGTGTCGCAACATTTGATTGTCCTGATGCATAACTTGTACTCAGGACAAGAGGCTACTGTTAGAACAGAATACAGAG
Source organism: Sceloporus undulatus (assembly GCF_019175285.1). NCBI lineage: Eukaryota > Metazoa > Chordata > Lepidosauria > Squamata > Phrynosomatidae > Sceloporus > Sceloporus undulatus. The sequence continues at coordinate 40,094,711 of NC_056523.1, read as the reverse complement.
AACTGGAGTGGTTTCCAAATGGCAAGGGAGGTCAGGCAAGGCTGCATCTTATCACCTTACTTGTTTAATGTGTATGCAGAACACATTATATGTAAAGCAGAAGTAGATTCAGAAGAAGGAGGCATAAAAACTGGAAAAAGGAACACCAACAATTTAAAATATGCAAGTGACACCAGTGTACCAGCAGAAAACAGCAAAGACTTGAAACAATTATTGAAGAAATCCAAGCAAGAAAGTTCAAAGGCAGGGTTACAGATGAACATTCACAAAACAAAAATAATGACCACAGGCGATTCACTTCACTCCTAAAGTAGTTGAAGATATTTAAATAGTTCAAGATTTTCCATACCTTGGCTTAAGCTTTAATCAAAATGGAGACTGCAGTAAAGTAATGAGAAGAAAACAAGCCTTGAAAGGGCAGCTATGAAGGCACTTGACAAGATCCTGAAGTGTAAAGCTATATTATTGACCAATAAAGTCCATTTCATCATTTTTCACTTTCTATGTATGATTGGGAAAGCTGGAGAGTGAATATAGTTGATAGGAAGAAAATCAACTCATTTGAAATGTGGTGCTGGAGAAGAGTTCTGCAAAAACCACAGACTGCTAAAAATACAGATAAATAGGCATTATTGCAAATTGGGTTTGAACTCTCCCTAGAAGCCAAGATGATTAGATTGAGGTTATGAAGAAGACAATAATGCTTAATAAAGCAGAAAGCAGTAGGCAAAGAGGAAGACCACATTCCAGATGGTTAGCCTTAATCAAGGAAGCCACCGGCCCTGAGCCTGCATGACCTGAGCAGAGCTGTTGATGAGAGGGGGAGTTGGAAGTCTGTTGTTCATAGTGTCACCATAAGTAGAAGTCAACTTGACTACAGTTGACAACACCAAATCTTTGAATCTCTTTAAAAATGAAGGTACAATTCATATTTATTTTTGTTGGCTCCCGTGTGTTTTCCAAAACATCTTATTCAATTGGGCCTCCCTACACTATTGTCAATGTTTGCTGAGCAACAGTAACAACAACAAAGTTGTTGGTGTGGTTTCCTTCCTGCTATAATACAAGGGCCCAAGGCAGAAGACAACAGAATAGAATTCAGAAAATTATATCCATCCTAAAACCCTACACCATGGATAAGTACAAAGTAAATAAATTTTGGAAATCATTCTAAAACAGCCTTGTGAAAGAAAAATGACAGTTAGAGACTTTGGGGCAGTAAAGTTTAGAAATGTGAATTCACTGAGAAGACACTTTTACACAAAAGTAGACAGGTTAATACTTCTCAGAAAGGAACAAGTATATAGATAGGCATCCTCCAGAATTATTGTATATGTGAAACAGCGGCCCAGTACAGATGGGCATGAAGGGGCAGCAAGACTCCATCCCTTTCTGCCCCGGATTGTTGCCGTGGCAACTGCACAGGCATGGAGCCCTGGTGGCACAGTGGTTAAATGCCTGTACTGCAGCCATTCACTCAAAACCACAAGGTTGCGAGTTCAAGACCAGCAAAAGGGCCCAAGCTCGACTCAGGCTTGCATCCTTCCGAGGTCGCTAAAATGAGTACCCAGACTGTTGGGGGCAAATTAGCTTACTTGCTAATTAGCTTACTTGCTGTTCACCGCTATGATCTTTGGAATAGCGGTATATAAATAAAACTAATTATTATTATTATTATTATTATTATTATTATGGCAACAATCTGCCCTGAAAAGGAGCTATGAAATGCAGGGGAGGGGAGGGGGGAAAAGAGAGGAGTGAGGGTAGCAGAAATATGTAACATTTTGGCTTTGGGTGCACTGTCACTGGATCCCCTGCTGCCAGATGGGGGAAGAGATGCATTACTGCTGCCCCCATCTTTCAGCTGCATGCCTCCCTCTGCATCCCTGTTCTTTCCAAAAGTATTGCACTCTCTCTCTCTCTCTCTGGTTTTCTCTGGTTCTGGACAAACAGCAGTAGCAAGGAAGTGCAGCAGCCTTCACCAGTGCACAAGGAAGCATGAGGCAGAGGATGAACCAGGCAAGCTCTGCTGCAAGAAGTAGCAACAGGTGCTGCTGTCACCACACATATTAGTGATAATTCAAGGGGGAAGGAAATGGTGAGGCAGAGGATGGGGCAGCAAAGAGGAGGTGTAACAGCAGTGCATGAGGAATCAGGAGATGGAGGGCCAGGAATTGGAGGGAGACACATTAGAAGTGTGTGTTGGAAGGTGCCAAAACAGCCTAAAGGCACCAGATCACCCCTGATCTTGGAAACTAAGCAGGGTTAGCCCTACTTGGATGGGAGACTGCCAATGAATACCAGGTGCTGAAAACTATATTTCAGAGGAAGAAGCTGGCAAAACCACTTGAGTGCCAAAAAATACTTTCGGTGTGGGACAGCTCTGACTGCTGCCTATGGTATCCACATCATGCTGCTGAATAACAACACCAACTGACTTTGTGGCTGACAACCCACTTCATGAAATGCATGGAGTGTTGCTTCATCTGGTAGCTAACAATGCAGATGATTGAGAAGAAGGCTATAATTAGTGGGATGAGAGGAAATTGAATCAAACATGGCAACTTTAATACTTAGCAGTGTGCTGCCCAAAGAATGTAGCCCACAGCAAGTGCTTGATCCTCTACCCACAGCTGCATAACACTGTGCCCTACTTGGATGAGAGACTGAAAGAAAGAAAGAAAGTAAAGAAATGTTGTATTTGCTGGTGTTTCCATGACCCCAATGACACATTTTCAGAAAACCTTGACCATCATCTCTCTCTCAATGTTTAAGCAAGATCAGTATGTCTTCAATACCTAGTCTTAATGTAATTTTTACCCTATTTACAGTCGTTTCCTCAGCTAGCTTACATAATAGATTTTCAGGCTCATGTATTCAGGCCTTGTGGGTAATTTGTACTACATTTTAATGAATACATGGTAAACTGCTTTGAACCATTTGAAAAAACACTCTATGTAATTCAACTATTTTTTAATTTTTGTAAATAAATATTTTAGCC
>NC_056523.1:40028648-40088710 GCF_019175285.1 Sceloporus undulatus | reverse complement strand
TCAAAACCACAAGGTTGTGAGTTCAAGACCAGCAAAAGGGCCCAAGCTCGACTCAGGCTTGCATCCTTCTGAGGTCGCTAAAATGAGTACCCAGACTGTTGGGGGCAAATTAACTTACTTGCTAATTAGCTTACTTGGTGTTCACTGCTATGATCTTTGGAATAGCGGTATATAAATAAAACAAATTATTATTATTATTATTATTATTATTAATTAAATTCAATAAAGCAATAAAGGCTCTTATTTATAATTCTTGTTATATGATTTTTTAGAAATCTTAGCCTTTTGTTTGCTTGAAAAGTTGTGGCTTATTTTAACTTTCTTTGCTTTGTTTCCAGCGATTTAAGATGGCATTATTGTACCAATGTTCTTTATTCCTTACAAGATGTTTTAAAAATATTTGAAGGGGCACGTATTCCCTTCACCCTTTAGTATGGCCTGCTTTCTATTTCCTTAGGGCAAAAAGCTGTCCTGAGGGCGTGTAATTTTCCTCCATCATTGAATTTTTGTTCTGTTGATTTGTGTAGCTGTGTTGGCTGCATAGTTTCACTGATTTTATTCTAAGTCACCTATTTTAAACACACTCACGTAGAAATATGCAGACATGCTTATTTCAGCAACAAAATAGGATTTCAGTATTCAATTTACTGAAAATAACACACCACCTTTGAGAGGATTGTATATCTTTTTATATTTATTTATTTATTTATTTATTGGTTGTTGAAATTCTTTCAATATTTCACTGCCATTCTGTAATGTGTTTTATGCAGAGAGCATAAAGAAGCCCAGTGTAGTTATCTATTTCCTTCTCCCTCTCTCCATGCTTTTCTCTTAGTCATTTCTGGATATCGATATGGCAAGAGTGTGGAATGGAAAAAGAGAAGCAATAGAAAGATAAGCCACGCACTTGTATATACTGATAAAAATGAGTACATCTATCAAGACAACTGCTGTCATTAATATTAATAATAATTAATAAAGGGAATGATTGTATCCAAAGAAATGTCACATAGAAATTGATTTTACATGGTGCATTGAAGGCCTGATAGCTTTGGAATTAGCAGTGCAAAAAGATCTTTTTATCTCAAGGTTATCAATTCAAATGCAGCCACAATCGATAGTGAGTGAAAGCTAGCTGTGGGTGGATTTTGACTTCCTGATCCCAGTCTATTTTCTGGGGATAGATGCTTATGTCAGCAAAAACGAATAATCATAGGGACAGTTTTTGCTTTGTTTTGTTTTCTGCTTCAGAATGGGCTTCATACTAGTATCCTTCCTTCCTTCCTTCCTTCCTTCCTTCCTTCCTTCCTTCCTTTAGGTTCACAGCAAAATAAAATAAAAAGCAATTTCCACAGCAGTGTAGGTGTATATTTGTCTGTCTATGTGTATGACAAAAGCAACATTCAATTTGTAATATATTGTGAAAGGCCAATACTGGGATAGAAAATGTGTGGCCCTCAAGCTGGTGCTGAACTGCAACTGCCAGCATTCCATACTATCATATCTGTGGACTAGGACTGCTGAGACACGCAGTCCAATAACTGGTGGGCTGAACAAACTCTGCCTCTAGCCTAGTCACTTGCTTTTGCCATATCAATCCATGTCACTTCAAGGTTTTATAGCAGAGGCATGGATGAATTGTCTCTAGTGTGGTCTCTCTAGTGTGGTCTCTCCCGCCTTTTCCTCTCTCCGACAATCCTCTGCCACCCAGAGGCAAGATGCAGGCAATGGAGCAGGTACTGGCACAATGCTTTTCCTCCTCATCATCAGGTGTAAAATAGATGATGGCAAAAGGAGACGCAGCAGGTCTAGGGATGCAAGGGGCAGCTCTCAGCCAGTGTCCAACAATGACAATCCCTCATGCCTTTTCTGCACAATATTAATTTTGTCTTCAGATGATTCTCCCTGGGCACCATTCTACAAACAGGACAACAGAAGTGTAAAAGCTCTTTTGCCATCACAATGTCCTAACCTCAGATACAGGTGAACCGGATATATAAGGAGCAGCAGCATGGTGTGGCAACTATTCAGTTAAGGCTCTGGAGACCAGGGTTTGAACCCCTACTCAGCCCTGAAAACGCACTGGGAGCTGAAACAGATGGCCATAAAGCGCTGGACCAGGGCCACAGCAACCAGATACCATGGCCCTCCCGAGGGTGGCCTGGGGCTGCACAGGCTGAGAATGGGCCCACAGAAATGGCCTGCCGCCTCCTGGGCTCCTCCACAGCCCTTGGAGCCCTTTCGGCTGAAGGGAAGGACCTGGGACAGGTGCCCAAGCCCTTCTCTTTGGCCTCCCTCCCCTTTGGCTGAAAGGGCCCCTTGGAGCCCATTCAGCCAAGGGAAGGGACCGAGGAAGAAAGAGCGGGTACATGCCTCCTCCTCCCCGTGGGGCTTCAGTGGAAGCTCCACCCCTGGCACATGGCCCCGCCCTCGGAGGGTGGAAGCTCCACCTCCCCGGCTTTGGCCCCCCAGTTGTCTGAGGGACAGCAACCCGGCCCCCGGCTCAAAAAGGTTGCCTCAAAAAGGTCTCCATGAGTCAGAAACTACTTGAAAGTACACAACAAAAACATCATCAACAACAAATCTAACAAAAAGTATGTTAATATTTTCTCCCCTTTCCAAACTTAATCATATCTCCATTACACTGCTGAGATGACTGTTTGTACATTATTACCTCTGCTTGAGTAATAACATTAATAACTCTAATGCATTTTCCATGCTGTTGAAAATGGTTACCTCTCAACACCGCCAGTGAAAAAAGTGATGATGAATATTTCTTTTTAAAGAAAAAATAATTTTTATATTTCCAAAGCAATCTTGCTCTATTCTTCTGAAAGTGGCGGCACACTAATGTCACTACAGTGATATTATTAGAGTGAAGGTACTTCTTCCTAGTTGGTCTCAAGAAGCCTGAGACCAATTGGCCATGTCTAGTGAAATACATATTTGCAGGGTCAACAAAGTAGATCTGAGATTATGCTCGTGAATGAATGAATGTACGAATGAATGAACGAGATTATGCTGCTGCTGTTGCTGTTATTGTTGTTATATGTCTTGAAGTTGGCTTTGATTTATGATTATCATGACCATCAGATTTCTTGGAAGATCTGTTCTGAGGGGGTTTGCCATTGTCTTCTCTAAGGCTGAGAAAGTATGACTTGTCAAAGGCCACCCAGTGGCTTCCATAGCTGAGCAGAGATTTGAAACCTGATGTCTCAGAGTCCATTCTGCACCTCACACTACTACACAGGGCTGAGTTTATACTTTATGCCAAGTCCCTAACTTTATCTCTGAACCTCTAACAACAGATTTAGTTAGGGAGAGAAAACAAATCAATTCTTTGATTTGGTGCACAAACCAGTCCCAAGCTAGACTAAGCACAGGTACATGGACCATCTCGCCCCCCCCCCCCCCCCACCCCAAAAAAAAAGATATGAGAATAGTACAAACAAGTTGTTAACAGGACAATTTTCTTCCCTAGTCTGTTTCCATCCACTTGCATATCCTTGAATTTGCTAAGCTACACTGTAAACCATCTAGTAGGACATACTGAACACAACATAACCTCTCTTTTGCTACCAGACAGCTGTTAGCATTTGGCAATGATGCTGACAAGGATTCTAGAACCCAGTGGCCATGGGTTACATACACTGAATTGGTATCTGCCATGCGATTGTTTTTTGTCTCATTTTTAAAAATGGCAATACTATGACAGTGCTTCAGTCTCTAAAAGTAATACTCAGATGATTCATCTGGAATTAAACAATATGGGGAGGGGGAGAGAAACTATTCATGCAGCTTCAAATGTCCACCCCCAAGGAACACTGATCACAAAATGTCCTTGTCATTAAAATATGTCCTTGGATTGCTAAATGACATTTAAACTTGTAAAATTAACCATTAGCGATAATAATTTTCTATTGATGTTCATCACTGGAATATCTATCATTCCAGAGTTGCACTCTAGGGTCATCTCTTATGTCTCATGTGTTTTCATTTTGTTTTCCAACTCTTCCCACCTGAAATTTCTATTGCAGAAATCTATACTCCATATTTCTAGTTCCCTCTCCTTCTTTGCAATGTTTCCTTTGTTTCTAGTTCCCTCTCTTTCTTTGCAATGTTTGCTTTGTTTTGTTTTCCAAAACCAATTGCTTAATGAAGACAGGAGAAATGTAATATTGGAAATCTATGGCAAAAGAATTTCTTTGGAGGTTCATTCTTGAAGACCTTGGGGCTAAATGCTTTTGTGTGCAATAAACGTACTATTTAAAAAAAAGTTGAAACATATTATTTCAATAATGTTTGTTCCCATAAATAAATAGTTGTTCAAGATTGTTTCACAAAAATGACAAACACAGATTTCTTTCTTATCACTACAATGTTGTGTACTATTTTTTCCCCTCAAAATTGAGCAGCTATCACAACATGTATGACCCGTGGCCAAGTCATTGTGTTGACAAGCCACAGGAGGACAAATGGACAAGCAACCCAATATTTCTTGCAGGTGTAGAATCCTATTAATGTAGAATCCAAAGTAATGTACAATTCAAGATTTGTGCTGCTGATCTATTCAGCACCCTGGGAGGTGTTGTGTCTCCTAGAAAGCATTGTTCACCAAGATGAATTGTGAGAACCTCTGGAAAGCTATTGAAAGGGGCCGTGGGAGGTCTTCACACCATCTGTTCTTGTAGCCTTATAGAGCACCAGTTCCTCAGTAAGTCTGATCTGACTTCTTGGGACAAGGTTATGCTGCTGAATGAAAGGTAATGAGGGGAAAATACTGGTAGTTACTAAAGAAAACCATTTGCATGAAGACATAAAATTAATATACGCCCATCTATGTGGGTTGGTGTGTTTTCCTCCCTCAGTCCTTTACACAAGGAGAGGTGACCTTGTGTAAAATAACAACATAACCATAATAGACACAATGCCACTTCTTGACAAAAAAAAAAAAAAAAACAAAAAACCCTAGGTAAGTGCATGAATATTAAACTGTAAGAGAGGAAAACAGATTGTAGAAATTTAGAAAATAAAGTTTTAATTTAAAGAAATTAAACTGGAACTGTTCCTGAAAGGGGGAAAAGAGAAAGCACAGGAAAGATGAATGTTCCACTACGGGTGGAAATTGTATCCCACACAGCCCATGACCCCTCTGCTCCCAAACCTCAATAGATGCCAGTGGACCCATTTGGGCTCATAAACACTTTTTCTGGGGGGGCAACCAAAGGAACAAAAAATTGTGCATAGTTTTTTGTGGGTTTTTCAAGCTATGTGGCCATGTTCTAGCAGAGTTTCTTTCTGACGTTTCGCCAGCATCTGTGGATGGCATCTTCAGAGAATGCTTTGCCTGGAAAAATTGGGTGTATATATACTGTGTGAGCCTGGGAATGCAGGGGGGATTTGCATGTGTATTGTTCTGTGTTGATGGCTGGCCTCAGGCTGGGAGGCTAATGCAAAAGACAATTAATGTCTGCTAATTGGTTATCATTATCTTCTGGGAAAGCCCCTGACTCTGAGTGGTTTCCTATTTGCATTTGCTGAGTCCTTATTTTGCTATTCCTCAGGACTGGTAGCCAAATTTTGTTCACTTTAAGGGTTTCTTCTTTGCGGTTGAAATTGTCCAGGCGTTTGTGGATTTCAATGGATTCCCTGTGCATCCTGACATGGTAGTGGTTGGCATGGTCCAGAACTTCAGTGTTTTCAAACAGTATTTTATGCCCAGGATGCAGTGCCTCTCGTGTTCCTTGACGAGACTGGGCCAGCCAGAAAAATCAGCAGTAGCAGAACATGCCACTAACCATCCTGGGCATGAAATACTGTTTGAAAACATGGAAGAAGGGATGTAAAGATCTTTATGCTACTAGCTAATTTGGCCAGTGTTAGGTACTATCTATAGAAGATTTATTTATGCTACCTTTAGTGAACTTCCACAGCCTCACCTATATTGTAGCATTGTTTATCATGGAGTAAACAAATAAACAAATGCTGATGGCATAAACTGCAGCAATCTGAAGAGAATACCACTAGATAAGTAAATGTCCACATATGGGATCATCATCACCATCATTATCATCATCAGTAATAATAATACCACACTAGCAATGTATATGGCCATTCCACATAGCCTACCTTTCTCTATTAATCCCATCAGCAACCATATAAGGAAGGTCACCTGGTAAATCCACTGACCAAACAGTGATATGAAGTTTCATCTCTCTTTCCCAAGCCCAGCATTCTAACCATTACTTCATACTGATTCCCTCAGAGTTAACTATATAAATGGTACCAGCGCCAAAATACAGTGTGCTTGCATCATATGCGGGTGCACTTTATGTGGCTTTAGGCATATGCTGAAAGCCGCAGAGGGAGAAGGGGTGGTGCATCTCATAGGGACTAAAGGGGTGCGTGCCCATGGTGTGAGCATACTGCTGCGTGACCACACCACCACATGCACGAGCCCTATTCAATTAAATGGGACTTGAGCATAGGCAGTATTTGCTTTACACAAGGGAGTCTGAAACGGATTCCCCATGTAAAGTAAGGGGGCACAGTACAATGGTAGAAAAAGAATGCAAGAACAAATGCACAGGGCAGTGGTCACCTGGTATCCACTGTATGCTACCTTTAGTGAACTTTCATACCATCACCTACCTTGAAGCATTGGCTTGTCTGTGGCTTGTCAAATCCCATTATATACAATGGCAAAATAAAATAGTGTACCTTATAAATATGGAAAAATCGAGTTGTTTTTTTTTTTAATTTGTTAAAGATATTTTCAAGCTGTGGATTGTTGTGATAAGGAACAATGGGGAAAATGGGAAGCAGTATTTGACACCAGTATGGAAATATCTTTCCAATATGAATAGGAAAATGTATGTGTGTTTTCCTACTCCTTCCAATAGTTCTTCAAGATATAGCTAGTGACCCTGACTGTGTCAACCTGCCAGAACAGAGAATGGAAGGTTGTAGGAGCCAGACATCAAGGCCTAATGGAAACAGGATAGATAACTTGTGCCTGCATATAGAACCACTCTACAGCTCCCCAAGTCATTACTCTACAGTCCCACAAGATCGTACAGAGTTTTGTTGACACCACAAACACTAACACACACCTCCCCGCCAAGAAGTACCTGCCTTTTTGGGGTCATAATGGGATAAAAATATGTGACCTGCCTAGTATGCATGCTCCAGAAATATGGCCAGCTAATTGACACTGTGTTTACGTAGAGATAGGATGCTTTGTGATTATCATATAGAAATATATAATATGATTGTATGTCTGTTCCTTTCCTTTGTGTCAGATGTTTCTGGATCATTAAACCACTGACACCTATTTGCTGTAGCAAATAAAACTATAAATTTTCATCCTTTTGGTGTGAACATGTGGCTTTAACCAGAGCAACAAACTCCCATTTTGGTGGATATCAGCTGAATCAGTAGATACAGAATCCATGGCTACAGAGGGCCAATTGTATGCAAATTAGGTACCCAGGTTTGAGGTATTAGCACATGGCAAATCAAAAAGCCAGCAGAAACCAGCTTTCCTTAGGCACAAGAACATAAATGAATGAATGAATGAATGAATGAATACTTCCTTTCACTGTAAACTAGAGAGGGAGAAACAATCTTTGGGGGGAGCATTCAAAATTGTAGGGCTGCCTGGCTCTTTATATGCTGAAAACAAGTGGCTGCTTATGTTGCTCAATGACACACATCCATCTACTTCAAGCCTCCTAACCTGAAAGAGATGTAGAAACACACTGGAATATAAAAATGCCATTTGCCCCCTTCAAGGTCACTTGCTCTTGTAAGATGCTTTCAGTAAAGTCCCTTTTTAAGAGATGAGAGAGTCAGAGGATCTGTCTAAAGTCCTTCTCCCATCATGCATTATTGATTAATTTCATATTACAGTTATTATATCTTTATGAAGTGTGTGTACTGGACCTTTATTTATCCAAGATCAGCTAATTTTTAATGACTCGGTCCTATCGCCAAAGCCACTTCTTTAACCAAATTGCTTAGCTTTCTTAAACAGGAAGACAAAGAATGTTGTGATGCCTCACACTGACAACAGCATGAAATATGCTTAGAATTGGAAAGCACACAATTGGACATCACAGCTTAAAACACCAACAGCAAATATTTGATGAAAGGTACCTTTCAAAAGAAATGGAAGAAGAAAGGATAGAAAAGGGGAGGAAAGATCAAGGGTATGAACTCACAAAGATTTCTGAAAGCTCATTTCAGCACAAACAGTGATTTGTACAATCCACATTAACCTTAACAGGGAGGAAAAAGAAGCTTTTCATACAAAAGACCATGCATTTAACAATGTGCTCTGTAGCTTTACTATAGCAGATATTTATTTTCATGGGAGGGGGAATACCTCTATGAATGATCAGGCCAAGGGTTCATGCTCTGGTCAGGCAGAGCATGGGTCATTAGAAAGGTCTCAGCAACTGGAAACTGTTTAAATGCTGTTGGGAATTTGCATATAAAAGAGAGAGGGAGAAAGAGAAAACAAGGCAGCTGAGACAGAACCAATTGGGATGGGGACAACATGTTCTCTAAACTTGCCTTTGAGTGAATGAATTGGCTGAAGAAGAAAATGGATTGTATAGAAAACAAAAGCCTTCATGTGTTACAAAATGTACAAGTAAACTTTCTTTTTCTTTTCTTTTCTTTTCCCTTTCTTTTGATAATTACCTTGCTCATTGATTTAAAATGCCATATCACTATTGGTTTTGTGTTACAGGAATAGAGGGCAATGTTCAGTTCTCTCACTCAGCAATGTTCATGTTATTACATCTGTGTAAGACTCATCTTGCAAAACAAGGATGGGTACAGTGCAGACCTCTAGTTTTTGGACTGTAGCCCCAGCAGTCCTTGCATGCCAAGCATGTACTCTACCCCTGATATTTCCAGAGCTCACTTCTTGCTAGGAAGGAGGGAGTCAGGAAAGATGCAGTGATTCAGTTGTGCAAGAAATGCTCTACAAATGCTGTGAGGCTCAAAAATGATTAGGAATTCTCCAGTGCAGCTATTTGTTTATTGATATGTTTGTGGTAGATCAGTGTTTTACAACTGAAATGCTTGTAAGAAAGGAATTAATATTTGCCACTTGTTTTCTTGGCTGAAAAATGGGTTTCCCAACACTTGGGAAACCCAGTCAGGAAGAAGAAAACAGTGACAAGTATTCTCATGTCACAAATTGTTCCAGAAACTTATTCTGTATAGAAGTAAATGCCAGAGGGACTACATGAGAATTGTGAGGGTACGTACACACAAGAACACTTTTTCTAGGCAGCCACCTGTGTTTTTTGAGCAAAACTGCTTTTTCACAAAAAGTAACATATTAGTACATTTTTTGCACAAAAGCCAGCAATATCACACAGTAAATAATAATCCTGCACAAAGCATGGAACTCTTGTGCAAAATTGCTGTTTCTTGTGCAATATTTTTGTTGTTCAGGACTGCATTCCCCCCCCCCCATAGAAAACAGTAGCCTTTCACAAAAAACACTTGTCGCTTTCTGGAAGCAGCATTATATTGTGGAAATAATTTCCCAAAACACTTTGGCATGTGTGAATACAGAAATATTAAACATTATTTGTATCATTCATTTGCAAGAATGAAATACTCTTATATTAACACCTCTACTCCTTATTAACTTTTAATAAACAATGTATTTGAAAAGTAAATGAAGTTTACAAACTGGAGATGGTAGAAAGAAAAGGGAGAAGCTGGCAACCTGATGCAGAAAAATAAAGAACAGTAGTTTTTGGCTCACATTCCTTCAGAGTTATTGTTTGCATTAGTAATGGCTGGCAAGTAGGACAAAAGAAAACCCCAAAAGTGACATCTTAAATGCAAATTGCTGCATACGATTTAAGAAGAGCCTTTTTTTTTTACAGTGGACATTACAACAAGGCCATTTTACTTTCATGTTATGTAAATAATCTCAGTGCAGTTACAAAAGCAAGAAAATTCATAGATATATTTTGTAACAATGACAAGGGTTTTTTGTGTTTCTACTGTAAAATAGTCAGCAAGAGTTAGACAGTATTCTGGAGGACTATGGAGAAAAAGCACTAATTTCAGAGAAATAATTTGGTGGTGTCAGACCTACTCTTTCATTACATAACTCTTTTTTGGCAACATCATTACCAAGACAGAGGTTTTATATTCAATGGCCTTTCAAAATGAAACAAATCTGAAATTGACTCCTTTCCAGCCAAATCTCAAAAGTTCAGGATAATGCAAATGTCAACTTCATTTTTCTGCCTAACAAACAATCACCATCCCATCCAAAGCAGAACTAAGATGGAAAAGCAGATCACATGCATTATTTTTTCAAACTTTTCTCTTCACTTGACTAGAACTAATCAGAAGGGAAAGCATTTCATAATATTGTCTGTGATTTCCATTAGAGCCAATTTCTTTAAAGTTTTTCTTGTACAGCTATAATCATGCAGCACAGAAGAGCCAATCATACAGTCCTGAACATTCACAAAGTAAAGAAGCCAGCAATGAGCCAAATAGGGGTTGATGTTCATCCAGAGAAATCCAACAATACTGAAGAGATCAAAATAGCAGATAAACTTGCATAACAAAAGCTCTGTATTTTTCATATCATTGACATTTTACAAAATATTTTGCATCTAGAGGAGGAATTGTCCAAAGGATAGTACGGTTCATTCCATTTGGGTTATTTAACAGTGAATACTTACAGTAAATTATTTTTAAATGGTCAGTACTTCTTGATGCTAGTTTTTATAGTAGCAATGGTAAGATAATGTTCCAGCATCAAGTGTTTCATCCTTCCAATTTTCAGCTTTTGATGACTTCAGCATATCACTTACATTCATTTATTGTAAAGGTAAGTTTCAAAGTTATGCTCTCAACCCCCTTAGGTGTCAAAGAGCTAAACTATTTGCTATATAAGAGGAACCGTTTTTCTCCTCTTAACACCTAATTTCACTAATTTGCAATCTAGCCTGCAAAGTGAATACTCTGAAGCACTTTAAATTTCATAGACCAGAGTAGCAGATTCTAATTTAGGCAGAGAGACATTCAACTGTCCTCCAATTTATTTATTTTTCCTTTGCATGAAATACTTGAACGTTCAAGCAAGGAAATTTTTTGAAGTTTGGCTTGCATGAGCTAAAGCTCAGAGTTTCAGTTAAATACTTTGAAGAACAGTTTACTTTGTCCACTTTTGAGTGGCTCATAAATGGGCAAGTCAAGTTTACTGTCATATCAGTCCTAACATAGAGAATTTTCTAGTATGCACTGTATGTTATCAATCCAGTTAATCTACAGAAAGATCCCACTTTGGTAGTCCACAATCAAACTATCTTTTTTTCCCCATGCACTTACTTCATGGGGAGAGGATGAATTAAAAAACAGGCAGAATAAGCTCTAGACAGACCATTGTTAGTTGGGGCCTCTTCACCCTACTCAGTTATAGCAACGTATGCCACCTTAACTGTCATTGCAATATCCTATGGAATCCTAGGATTTGTAATCTGGTTGAGACTTCTAAATACACTCTCCTAAATTGCCCTTCCCTAAATGCCAGTATCAGACTCCACAGGACTCCACTATGCCAGTTAAAAGTGGTAACATATTGCTAAAATTGTGTCATATGAATGGGTCCCTGATCTAGGATCAATGAAAGTATCCTTGTATATGTGCAGGAGAACCTGTAGAAAAACTGTCACTTGAAGTTGATTTCTGTGTATCTAATGATCAGTACTGTGTTGAGATAATTTTCATGCCTCTAAACACAAACATACACAATAAATAAATAAGATGTAAATATACTAACCAGTGATGTCAGTTTCTTCTGTTTCTAGCACTTGATCAAATGACACTCTCAGATCTGTTTTACTCTTTTCATTTCACAGGAATTTGCAACAAACTAAAAAATAAGCAAAAATAAACTATTAACAGAATCACAATAAGGGATCTTGTAACGATTTTGAAACTAATTCAAAACAAGTTGTAGCATAATCATTTTAGACTTGTTCTACTTCCTCGGATTCATAGAGTGAAGTGTTGCCCAGGAAGAACCTTTATAATCAGACTATATGAATAGCCATAGAAATGCAAAATTTGTGGGTATGGTGATGAGGTGATAAGTTCACTTTTAACTATGGCCATTGAAGGATGAAGTTAAATGCAAAGCCAGAGTGGGAGGAAAAACATATGAATGGTGGACAAGGTTTACAGAACAGTTTAAAAACAGAAATTACAGAACCCCACTAGTGGGCATCTACTACATTTAAGAGATTTATATCTGAAACCAACTGAAACCACTCAAATGTATCAACAGCAATAGCACATACCACATTCCAAAACTCCCTTCACCATTCATATGGTCATTCACTCACCTGTGTTCCTCAACTATCGTAGTTAAATCTGAACCTACATGTTTCGCATTTCTGTGATAATTTATATACCATATTTGATTGACAGGGCTTAGTTAATAAAAACAGTAATAATAATTACAAAAATCTAACTGGCTGCATTTTATATACATTGCTAGTTCAGAGGTTGGAAAAGTAACATTTCAAAAACTCTGTATCTGTTAGACACCTTGAATCCCATTTTGGGAGAAAGGTGGGATATAAATCTCTTAAATAAATAAATAAATAAATAAAATAATTCAGAAGGCTCATACAATCATAGAATTCAATTATAGGATCATATGATATTTTTAAAAGTCCCCCAACATTGTATGTTTTAAGTAATACTGTAACATCCTAGCTACATTCTTTTCTTACTACTGTAACATACTGTTTGTAGGACTGTCTTTACAAAGGTGTTGGTAACTCCATAAGGAGATTGTTTATTACATACATTGGGAATATATAATTCCCTTGTTACACCAGTGTTACTGCTTCTGGACTGATTCTGGCCCAATTCAAAGTGCTAATCTGACCTCCAAAGCCCTACACAGTTTGGGAGTAGGCTCTATGAAACACTGGATTCTCTCAAGTGAATCCACTTCAGTTTTAAGATCATTGGGAAAAGGCTCTACCACTCTCCTACCACTGTTGAGACACTTCCTTTGGGAACATGAGAGAGGGCATTTTAGATGGCAGCTACTAGGATGGGAAAGCTAGGTGCATTTTCTCTTTGTTGTCTACCTGTGAGCAGGCAAAGACATTATTATTCAGACAAGGCTTTAGTGTTAAGCTGATTAATTTAAAAGTGCTGTTATTATTATGTTTTCCTCATTGTGTGTGTTTAATTTATGTTTTTTTATTGGATATTGTTTTTAGCAGATTAATTTAAGATTTTAATTATAACTTTCATATTTTATTTATTGCATATTTTATAGTTCGGAGCCTCAGGCTAGATAGAAAGATAAATGATAAAAAATAAAATAAAAATGAATCCTGTGCCTTAATAAGTATAGAGAGAGATGTAAAACAACAGGAAGAAAGTAGATGCTAATTATAGGGGGAAAAACAGAGGAGGTAACATATTACTTCAGTGCTCCAATACTTTCTTGTAACCCTTTTAGTCTCACAGGGTGGGGGAAACAGCTAATTTTCAAGTTATTTTGTGCCTTTCGTTTGCATATATGAAGAACCAAAGCTTCCAACTTTTAAAAATATCAATTGTTTCTAATGTTTAACTATGCCCCCCCCCCCTTGTAAAACACTGTTTGAAATGATACTGCACACCAGGGACAGAAATACAGTTAACTTGTTTCTTTCTTTCCTCCTGCTACTCAGTAATCTCTTTATCCAGTCTCAAGCTAGATAAAGTTGCTATTTCCCTTAGGAGAAGTTTCTTCTCACTACATTTTCATATCTAAAAGAATAAACACATTGATGTGTCACACCAAAGACTAGGCAGAATCTTAAACAGTTTTTTAAAAAAGAATTAAACAATGTAAGCACACAGTCAAGCTTCACCTAGAATTTATAAATGTTGTGGTTACTTAATATGCAAGTGATCACCCTGACATGAAACATTTCTCCTCAGTTATTATGATGCCTCCAGGAACACGATCTGACACAGTTGTTCTCAAAAGAGCTATATTAACAATATGAACTATGAATTGCATAAGCACTGAATCCAGTCTAATGGGGCTTGGGAAATTAAAAGGTAATGGGGCCAAACACTACAGAGCCCTTCTGGGATGATGAACGGCTTTCCACAGCCTCCCTCCAATGTTGTCTCACATGTGCTGTTGTGGGATAACTGTTGCACAGGGTTCTAGCATTGGATAAGTCTTTGTACATACAGCTCTGTGACATGAGATTTGTCCTTGCAGTTGACCACGCCTAAGATATTAACATCATGGACCATGCCTTTACTGGGGGTGCAATCATTAGTGCCACTCCACTTCCAATTTAACTGATTGCACCCTGATCATGCCTATACCTCATGAAGGAGGCTCAAGTGAAGAGAGGTTGAATAATATTTATCTTTGTATGAATCAGATAGGTGACTCTCCAGATGAAGTGGGTGTCAGTGCTACAGGAGAACATAGGAGAATCTTTCTGTTTGCTCCCTGTGGAGCCTTGACCATGGCTTCATCAAGGGAAAATTCCTGGGAGACAAATTATTACAGATTATGATGAACTGAAGTGGCATTGCTGTCTCTAATCTTGAAAAAGTGGTCCTAACAAACTGTTCTGCAGAATATAGTGTAGACTAAAGGATGTTCTGATGCAAGAGAGAGATAATTGAGACAAAATAGTCCATGCACTGGTAATTTCCCGATTAAACTACCTAACTGCTCTACCTGTGCATTTCCTTAAGGATAACACAGAAGCTACAGAATATCATAGAATACCAGTTTTAAGGGAATTGCATGCACTGCCACCAGTATGGTTTTTTTGGTCTGAATTCAAGGTGTAAGTAATGATATCCAAAGCTCTGAATGGCTTTGGCATCTGTCTGAGGTTTCAGGCGTGCTGGAGGCAACCTCCTCTGTGCCCTATCAGTCAGGGCTAGATGCAATGGAGAAACATGGGAGAGGGCTTTTTCTGCAGTGGCACCCCAGTTATGGAACATCTTTCCCATAGAGGTCCAATTGGCACCGACTCTGCTGTCATTCTGGTACTACAGCTTTGGGGCCATGATTGGTCTTATCCAAATGTGTACATGTGAATGGTTTTATATTGTTTTAAAATGTCTTAGCTGTTTTTAGTTTGTCCTTTTAAAAACATTAAATGTTTTATATACTTTTTGAAATATTGTTTTAAAATATTATACTTACTTTAAAATTGTTTTAAAAGTTTCCAAATAATGTTATTGTATTGTATCCTGAGTTCCCTGGATATTTTTTTTTTAATGAAAAATAAATAAATAAATACTTCTGTCCACCACTCTCTCCCTTGGCTGCCATCTCCCACTTGACATGCCCCTGTCTAATTGGCCACAATTTTGTGGCACCAGATGATTGCAATTTACCATCCAAGCTCCATAGCTTTTGATGGGATAGATAGTTCTCAAATGCCCTAACTTAATCCCAAAAAATATTTTAGTCACTCACATTTTTATTATTTTTCCTTAAAATTCAGTGCTTCATTTAAAAAAAAATTCTCAGTTTCTGAATCATCCCTTACTCTCTCCACTCCAGATTTGTTAATCTGCCCCACAATGAGAACATAAAAAATCCTCTACATCTAGCATTTCCACTTCTTTAAAACAGAAAAAAATTGATTATTTTTTTAAAAAATAACAAGATACAAATTACATGTCCAGTGTTTTTTTCAGCCAAGACATAAAGTATGTGTGAAAGACAAGCTGGAGACCAGGGTTTGAATCCCCACCTGGCCATGAAAAACCCCTGGGTGACCTTGGGCAAGTCACAATCTCTCAGCCTCAAAGGAAAGCAAACCTCCTCTGAACAGATATTGCCCAGAAAACCCCTTGATATGTTCACCTAAGGTTCATCATATGTTGGAAACAATTTGAAGGTATACAGCAACAACAACAGCAATACCTATGCACTCTGCTTGAGACGTAACTCCCTGGTACATATACCTAGATGCATCCCTAATTTGTAGAATGTGTCATGTTTGATGTGTGGGAAAGGCTGGTGTAACATAAATTTATCTGTGGCCAAGTACAATTGTCATTTACAATTACTAAAATGTGGAACAACTCTAAAGGGTGTTTAAATTTCATATTATTGCCAGGAAAAGGACATTACTCAGTGCCATGGTAATACTGCAGAAATGCAGTTTGATATGCTGTGTTCATAGGGAAAAGAAAATTTCATCAGTGGTATCCACCTGGCTGTCAGAACCAGCTAGCTAGTAAGCAGAAAAAACTTGCTGTTTTCTCTCAGCAGGGAAATATTATTCTATGACAATAATGTCTACCTGCATTCAAGGGCACCCATTGACTGTTTCACAGTGAGACAAAGCAGATGATTCTCAAAAGGTTCCCTAAGATGCACAAACAATCCTTAGATGTGATGGTGTGAATGGTTCCCCCCCCCCCCCCCGCACACACACATACACATACACACACTATCCCAATAGGCATCCTTTCCTCTGAGAAGGATCTGTATGGGCAATTCAGGGCTGGAGTGTTTTTGCAGCTGCACAGAGCCACCCAACCCCGACAACCACAGTCAGCAAAGGGCAGCTTTCCAGAAACAATGAATTCCTTGACAGCATCACAGAACTTGACTGAAATGCTGTCCCGTTGTTCTTCTCTCTGGAGAAAAGGGTTTATAGTCTTATTTACTGTATATCAGTTGGTTAAACCAAGCGGTGGTAAGAGATAGTGCTTCCAAACTACACACAGTAATGGTCTCAGAGACTTGGCAAGGAAGAAACAAAAGCAGAAAAAGAAATTTGCATTTGTTGCACTGCTGAGTCTATGTATGGACAAGTATTATTAACTGGAGTCTCTCTGTCTCCCCTTGAATTTCTCTGTTTTGCAATCACACTTGCTTTTATTAGAGCCATCTCATTGCATCTTCAATTTTCAAGAGGGTCAAAGGGTTTAGATCAGTCAGCAGCTCAGGGTAGGGAGGTTTTATTAATTTTGACATATTCACTGAGGTGGAGTCTATGTTTCATCTGACCTAGAGGATGCTGAGAAAATTAATGTGGGAGGATGGGACTGCACGAAGTTAGCCATGTCAGAAGCTGGACAAACACCCTGTTCATCAGATGATAGGGGAACACCATGCTGCTGTTTCATTATGTTAGGGATTCTTGTATCTGTGGATGCATATTCTCATGGGTCAGTTGATCCCTTGATCACAAGTGCATCTGCTTCAAAAGAAGCTTGAGTACATTATAGACAGTCCTGAAAAAATATGAAGGTGTTATACACAATTGGAGCTGTATTTACTCCACTTCCTACTCAGGCTGCTAGTGATTTCTCAAAGCCAATGTCCATATTATCATTGTCACCAATGGCAGCTGTTGGCTTCCTTGTCAGAGCAGTGCATCCACTCTGAGTTTCATTCCAGATTTTAGAAGGAACTACCCAAGGTGCTGAATTTTAAACTCACTAATTCAGCACCTTCTATATCTCCTTTGAAGTCTGAAATATAACCCAGACCAGATTCTCCACAAAGCCAGACATGGGCTTGCCACACTGTCATACATATCTTTGATTGTCACACATAGCCATTGATTGTCACACGTCTATAACTACCAAAATGGCCTATTGTGGTGATTGGTGGCTGACCATGCTTTCCTTCTGGAGATCACCAGGAAAACAGGCAGTGAAACTTAAAGAGGATGATGATGAAGAGGAGGATGAAGAGAAGCAGCAGCAACAGCACTAGAGTGAGTTAGATTCAGACTGCCTACAGTTGTCAGTGTCAGAATCAGGGATGTAATGAATTTCATCAATTTCCTGACTGGTGTTCAAGAAAATCATGCAGGACTAAAGACAGCATACAACAAAATGCAAGAACATTTCTTTTTGCACATAGGTTTGACAAATAGTACAGAATAGTAGCAAAATCTTACACTCACATTTTTTTTGTTTACCACACACACACACACACACACACACACACACACAGTCTGTGCAGTTTTATGAGGGGGGGAACTTCGCCTGCTTACATAGTTTTTGTTTCATATTTGGAAAAAGTGCACAAAATGCAAAAGTATACTGCACATAATACCCCTATGCAAACAATGTGGTGAAGGTCTGATATTGTGGCTGCAGCCTTTACAAGTCTGAAAGCTGCACAACCCAAATGCTTTCAATTTTCAGGAAAAACTGCATGGCTTATGGGAAACTACAGTTTTCTGCGCAAGCTATGCCACTTTTGTGGGAAAACTGCACAGTTTCCTGTCATTGCAAGGGAGAAAAATATCCTAAGTGTCTCAAGTAATGGGATAAAAACCTGTTTCTTTATTCTCAGCATCCATCATGACATGGAAAATATTGAGATTTTCCATCCCTAGTCACAAAATGCTAACTCATAATGGAACAAGCCTCTTCAACAGTTTCAACTGCAATCTCAGAAGTCTTCAGCTATTGGTATCTAGATATTGGTTCATAAATGGCATATTCAGATACCAACCATTAAGCCTTCTTTTGACATCATGTACACATTCAAGCATATAATAATTGTAAATTACAGTTGGCCCACAGTCAAGAAAAAATGCAAGACCTCAAGTCCTGTTGTCCCCAATGATTGTGCAATTTTTGTGCAGCCACTGGTGTGGCCATGTGAACATGTCACCATCGGGAACAACAGGGCTTTCTGTTCATGGATGCTCAGATCCACAGACGCCAAGCCCACAGATGGTGAGAGACCACTGTATAATAAAATTTATATAGATTTTTAAAAGTGTTGCTAGAAATGACTCTGGGTCCTTGCTCACAAATGATAGATGGAACAAGCTTTACCTGATCATACTCAGAAGACATGTCTTTAAAAGGGGTAATAGTCAACACTTGTGTTCTTCCTAACAAAATGGCAGTTTAAAGGAGAAAAGGACAAGAGAGAAAAGGACAAGAGAGAAAAGGACACAAATGGTCCACTGATGCCAGAAAAAGTATGACTCTCATAAAGAATAAAGCACAAGCTTGCATCTGTAAAGACTCCTTTAAAAAAAAATATAGGAATCCATAAAATGTTAAGATTTCAGCAATTGTGTAATTACTGCAAAGCCAGTCTTTGGAAAAGGTCAATGTCCTTAACAACAGCAAGCACTTGGATATTAGTATTCTTATTTCTTATTATTATTATTCCATATAAAACAT
This sequence comes from Sceloporus undulatus, assembly GCF_019175285.1. Lineage (NCBI taxonomy): Eukaryota > Metazoa > Chordata > Lepidosauria > Squamata > Phrynosomatidae > Sceloporus > Sceloporus undulatus. The sequence goes on along the minus strand of NC_056523.1, from coordinate 40,069,492 downwards.
GTGAATACAAAGGACAGTGTGTAATGATTGGGTTTTCAAACTCACATAATCAGAAACATGAAGGAAAGAATTGCTGAATAGAAGGGGGGAAACGAATGAAGCAGTTTCATTTTTACACATGTTATGAATGCAAGCTATAATTGCTTAGCTGTCACTCTACTGACATGATGTTCATACCTATAAATATTATGACGATTCAGTCTTTAATAATAACAGATGGAAAGTCTTGTCATTAAGAACTTGTCATTTTTATTTAATGTTTTATGAAAAAACTAGAATGCATTGTGAATTCTAATTTCTTAAAGTCTAGCTTCTATCTTTAGAAAAAATAACTTTTCTGTAGCCATAGCCTTTTTGCCCATCAGTTGAATAGCTACAGGAATATTTCACAGCAACAAGACTTAAAATACATGTTTGTATCATCATGGTGGCCCCCATGTGGATAGGAGGCCACCATGATAGCACCACCACCACGTGATATGCCTTGGGACCATGAGGTTGCTCTGCAATCCTGAGCCCAAAAATCAGCCCCAGACTGCTGCTTTTCAGCAGTCTGTACCAGGCCTAAGAGTGCATCTATATTGTAGAAATAATGCAGCTTGACATCACTTTTAAGTGCAATAGCTTCATCCTATGGAATAGGATTAGTAGTTTTTCCAAGTTCTTTAGCCTTCTCTGCCAAAGAGTGCTAGTACCTCACAAAATTACAAATCCCAGGATTCTGTAGAATGAAAGAATAAAAAGAAGCAAAGTTGCACAAGCAAAAACTTTAATAGCTGGAGTTGTAGTCCTCCTTCTAAAGCTAAGAGTATCCACATTGTAGAGAGTGAAGACTGCAACACCATAAATTTCTGCTAATAGCCCTTGAGGAAGGCCAACAGGGGACAAGGCCAAAACGTGTTTGTTTTTTTTTTTTAATTTCTGAACTATCACTCAGCATGTGGGGCTTTGTTTCCTTTTATTCTTCTAGTGTCAATATGTGCTTTCTAGTTTTTTGTTCTGTTTCTGTAGAATGGAGTCATGACAATTAAAGTGATGTCAAACTGCATTATTTGTACATTTTAGATGCACCCTAAGTCTTGCCAACTTCAGTGGGGCTTACTGAAAGGTAAATAGATTTGGGATTTTAGTCTCCCATTCCAGTTAAAATGTTAATGGCATTAATTCTCACTGACTGTACTCTTGTTTCTTGGGTGAGGTGAAAGGAAGAAGAAAAATCCAGTCACAGGTTGAGCCTCCCTTATCCAGAATTCTAAAATCCAAATATTCCAAAATCCAAAACTTTCTAAATGGGAGGCTGAGATAGTGAAACATTTCCTTCTGGTTCCAAGCATTTCAGATAAGGAAGATTCAACCTGTATTGTTTTTAAAAATATGTTAATTTTCCTTCCTGCTTAAAAACAACACAGCTACTTCAGAAATGCATATTGTCATTTTGGAGCTAATACTTGAAGTAAGATAGCTCTTCTATTTTGTGTGTTGTAAGATTATAGGATTTTCAGTGTCATAGGATGGAGTAGGCCACCTCCTGCAAATTCCATCAGAATATGTTCAGCTCTCAGCCACACTCTAAGTTTTTTTTTAATAAAACAACAACACAAATAAGAGAAATTTAAACTGAATAGTAATAAAATTGTTTGTTTGTTTGTTTGTTTGTTTATATCCCACCCCTCTGTCCGAGACAACCAGGTTGGCATACATGTTAAAACAGTACAGTTCCAAATCCCAGTATTCCCCCCCCCAATAACAATTAAACAATTCATAGTTTAAAACATACCTTAAAATAAACAATCAAACAGTGGCTATAGCAGATTCAGAGGGGTAATGGGTTCCGATTTTGTTGGCCGGTTATCGATTCGGGAAAGGCCTGCCAGAAGAGATCCATCTTATCAGATTTTTAAAAGCCATTTAAGCTGGTAATGTGATGGATCTCCTCTGGCATAATCTGGGAGCGGTTGCCAAAAAGGTCCTCTGGGTAGTTGCAGACAGCCTACTTTTCATAGGCTGCAATAGATTCCTCCCAGAAGACCTGGGTGTGGAGGGTGGATTATACAGAAAGAGGCATTCCCGAAGATAGGATGGACCTAAGCCATTTAGGGCTTTAAAGGTCATAACCAACACATTGCACTGCACCCAGAAACTAATGGGCAGCCAGTGGAGCGATTTTAAAATAGGTGTTATGTGATTCTTTCTGGCTTTACTAGCAACCAACCTGGCTGCCATGTTCTGCACTAATTGAAGTTTCCAAACTAAGCACAAGGGTAGCCCCATGTAGAGTGCATTGCCGAAATTGAGTCATGAGGTTAGCAGCACATGCACCACAGTTTCTAGGTCCCCCATTTCCAGAAAAGGGCACAGCTGGCATATCAGCCGAAGCTGATAACAGTATTTAATTGCATCATTAATGCAATTGATGATTGTGATATTAAATATTCTAACTTTTGTATCTTTGAGAATTTGGCTACCAAGAAATACTGTTGTTTCCCCGAAAATAAAACACTGTTTTATATATATTTTTCATCAAGATGACACACTATGTCTTATTTTCAGGGGATGTCTTATTTTTATTAAGTATGGTACAGCAATCTACATTTATTCAAATATAGTTAAGTCATCTTCTTCTGGAACATCATCATAACTCTCCAAACCCGGAATGCCATCCTGAAATTTTTGAGACTCCATTTCCTTTAGAACCATTAGCCCCAATCTCTTTGCTCCCTTCCCGCCCCCTTCCATCCCATGCCGGACCTATCGCTATGTCTTATTTTCAGGGTATAGCTTATATTGCACAAATGCTTAGAAATCCTGCTATGGTTTATTTTATGGGTATGTCTTATTTTCGGAGAAACAGAGTAATAACTGCGATCCACATTGCTACTTAGCTATGCCCTAAGGTTTGCCCATGTATGGTAGGCCTCTTGGCTTACTCTCTTCCAACACCTTCATACTAGCACATAGACTAGACTGGGGAGGGCCATGTGCCACTAGCCATACAAGGCCAATGGATGATGCCCTACACCGATCCTTGTCATGGATGAACAGAGAAATATGAGGAACATGGAAGCATTGCTAACTCCAATGGCTCCTGCATGCCAAGAGAGGATGACTTTGCCACAGCTATCTTCTCTCTGATTTCAATGACAAGGAAAGTGCAGAAGCAGAGATATGTACACAAAGAAGCAAATGCATGTTTGGGAAGAGGAGCTGCCAACCATGAAGTTTTCTACTTTTTACTACTGGGTTACTGAACTCAAATTTTGCCACTGGCTTTTGGACAAATCCTTGGTAGCTGCCTTCACTTCAAAGATTCTTGCCAAGCAGCATTAGAAACTGTTGTTCAAGAAACTTAAGTCCAAACCAACCTTTGGCATGTGGAATTGGTCATGTGGGTTTTTAGATCTATGTTCCTGTGGAACATATATCCCCTGTGGCTAACCCTTGAGTCAAGCTAACCTTTGTTCCATTAGCTCTTTAATTTGATTTGCCTCTAAAACCAATGTTTTTTACCTTGAACCCTTTAGGAGTCAGTAAAATTTGTACATTATTCACAGGAAAGCTAAATTGGAATGCTATGAGGGATATAAATAAATTCCAGTGATCCTAAATAAGCTAGAGGCAGAGCATATTTTTACTGAAATATCTACATGGAAAGAAATATATCCCTTTATCGTTTGAGAAACCTGCAATTTTATATATAAAATTCTCCAAAGAAATAGTCTACAGTTTTGGGTGAAAAAACTCAAAAGAGAGATGGCATGGGAGGAGAGAAAAGGAAAACTGGAGTGGAAGCTGCTGGTTTATCTTCCTTTAAAACAACATCCATGAACCTCTTGAATTAATGCAGGACTATCTATCTTAGATTGTCACTGAAAAAACTGTCTGAAAGCTCTTTGAATAAAAAAAAACACACTAAGAACATTTCCATATATGAATTATTTCCAGAGTATTTCCATATATAAATTATTCAGATATATTCAAATGATAAGGACAGACAGTTTGACATTACTGTTGCTACACTTGCAAATAAATTGTTTTGGTGTGCAAGTGACATGTAATCTGATATAACTAGTGTTATTCCTGGAATGGGAAAACCAAAGTTCAAACTTCCATTCCGCTATGAAGCTCACTAGGGCAATAATAATAATAATAATAATAATAATAATAATAATAACAACAACAACAACTTATATTCCGCTTAATCACTTGGAATCCAAGCGGATTACAACAATAAAAGAGGATTTTTGGGGCAGCATCCATACTGCAGAAATAATCCAGGCTGACACCACTTTAACTTCCATGCCTCAATGCTAGTGAATTCTGGGATTTGTAGTTTGTCCTTATCAGAGAGTTCTGGTGCCACTACAAACTATAAATCCCAGAATTCCATAGCATTGAGGCATGGCAGTTAGTGGTATTATACTGGATTATTTCTGCAGTGATTACAGCCTAGGTGATAATGGATCAGCATCTCTCAGTTTGGGCATTCTCATAGGTTTGTTGTAATGCTCACAGGGAAAGAATTTAAAGTCTCATGAAAATATGATGGAAATAGTAAGTGGAGGAAGAGCACAATCATACAGGGAAACCTCACTATCTCTAATGTTTTGTGCAGTATGGAGGTTGCCTTACTCAAAATGGTGGAGTGAAGCATGCTGTCCTTTCTGGATAATCCTACATGTATGGCTTGAGAAGGGCTTGCAGAGAGGGTTAAGACATTCTCACAGGCCACTGCAAGTTATTCTCCTCTGCCTTAAAGCAAACAGAGACAATTCTTTCCACAGATGTCAAATAATAAGCATATCAAAATAGGACATTACAGGACCATTGCATTATTCTCCCATGCAAGCAAAGTGATGCTCAAATATCTATTTCACCATAAACAGAGCGAGAAATACTAGATGTCAAAGGTGCATTCAGGAAGGAAGAGCCACTAGGGATCATATTGCAAACATACACTGAAAAATGGACCACACCAAAGACTTTCAGCCAGCCTGTTCTTTATAGATTATATCAAAGTCTGTTGTTGTGTAGATCATGAAAAACTAAAATAAATGAGTGTGCCAGAACATTTGATGGTTCTGATACATAACATGTACTCAGGGCAAGAGGCTACTATCAAGACAGAATACAGAAAATAGCAAGGGAGGCAAGCAAGGCTGTATTTTATCACCCAAAGGTCCGTTACACACGGGCACCCTAGGACAGACTCAGTCCGTGCTAGGGTTAGAAAAGGGCATCTCTTCCAGATGCCCCTAACCCTACCATGGACTGAGTCCGTAACAAATGGCGGCGGCCGTTCCACACGGCTGCCGCCATCTTGACGTAGCAGACGCTCTGCGTCCGCACGTCGCGCCCCGGAAGTGACTCCACGAGTGCGTGACTAGCGCCTCACGGCGTCTCTTCCGGGGCCCAGGAAGGAGCGTGATTTTCACACTCCTTCTCTGCAGCGTCCGGGAACCGCGCCGTTTGGCTGCTGCGGTTCCCAGACGCTGCAACCGGCTGCGGCGGCAGACCACCGCTTCTCAGCAGTCTGTAATGGGCCTAAGTGTTTGAACCTGTGTGCTGAACATTTCCTACATAAAGCATGATTAGAGAAGGCATGAAAATTGGAGGAAAGATTATCAACAATTTAAGATATGCAGATTACATCATTCTACTAGCAGAAAATAGCAAAAACATGGAACAGTTACTGAAGAAAGTCAAGGAAGAAAGTGCAAAGGTGGCTTTACAGCTGAACATAAATAAAAATGACCACAGGTGATTTACATCATTGTAAAGTAGATCATGAAGACACTGAAATAGTTCAAGATTTTCCATATCTTAGCTGAGTCAGAATGGAGGCTGCAGTCAAGAAATCAGAAGAAGACTAGGACCTGGAAGGGCAGCTATGAAGAAACTAGACAAGATCCTGAAGTGTCAAGATCTATCATTGAACACTAAAGTTAGGACTGTCCATGCCATTGTATTTCCAGTTTCTATTTATGGCTGTGAAAGGTAAGCAGTGAAGAAAGGTGATAAGAAGAAAATCAATTCATTTGAAATGTGGTGCTGGAGCAAAGTTCTACAGGCACTGTGGGTGGCTAAAAAGACAAATAAATAGGTTTTAGAGCAAATCAAGCCTAACCTCTTCCTAAAAGCCAAGATGACTAAACTGAGAATGTCCTTTTTTGGCTATATTATGAGAAGATATGACTCACTAACAAAGATAATAATGCTTGGTAAGGTTGAAATCGGTAGGAAAAGAGAAAGATGGATAGACTCAATTTTCCATTCCAGGTGGTTAGATTTAATCAAGGAAGTCCACAAGACCTTCACAAGGCCATTAATTATAGGGTAACTTGGAGGTCTCTCATTCATAGGTTCATCATAAATTGAGTTAAAGCTAGTGAGCCAGTTTTGCCTCTTCTTGGGATCTGGTTGCAGTAACACATGCCTTCTATAGCTTAGGCTGTTTAAAGAACTGTATCTTCCCATCTTAGCCTGGCTGAGCTTTAAGAATTGTGTGATGGGTGTGTGTGTCTTTTTATGTGAACACCTTCACAGACATGTGCTATGGGAACATACTTTGGCCACTCCCACCCTTTGGAAGTTAAGATGGTTTCTTCTCTGTTTTCGTTTCAACCTCTCTTTTCGAGCAAGCCACTGGAAACTGATTTTAACCAGAAAAGAGCTTTTATGGTGCAGCACTGTTTTTAATTTATTTTAAAGTAGATTTTAATTGTTTTTTAATTGTGTTGTTACTTAATATTGTTCTAATCTATTTTTTGTATATTATGTAAGTCATGTATTTTATTGTATTCTCTCTATTTTTGTAAGCTGCCTTGAATGTTAAACTCAGGAAAAGCAGAATATAAATAAAGGGATGGATGGTATTTAAAATTATTATCTTCCCCAAAACATTCTAAATACAGTGATTTCTTGGCACATTCAGATACACAAAAGACAAGCACACAGAGATACTTTTTCTCTATATCATTTCCTATAGGATATCCCTTCCTTTAGCACAAAATCTGTCTTCTGAAATAATTAAGCACAACATTTTTCTCATTCACCCTTACAGAGATCTCTGTAGAGCAGACTATTAACCTCTGAAAGCTGTACTTACTTGCCTCATGTTGGGAGTTTCACAACTGTCATTGCATAGGAATTTGAACAAAACTTTAAGTTTGTGCCCTAGTTGAAACATGTTCATAAAAATATTGTCCTAATTATCATAATTGCAAGAAAATAAAATGTAATCACATTTCCTAAGTCTTCATTGTATTTTTGTTGCTCAATCAATACAATGAGCTGGTTCTTAGAGCTGTTGCTTCTGTTTCTGTTTGTTAAGACCTTGTTAAAAAAGAAATCGAGGGCACAGCCTAATTTGACAGTGGAAACTCTAAATCTGCGCAGCAACCTATGTCATGGGGGGGGGGGGGGGGAATGTGCTCTCCAGGACTCAGAAGTTTTGCTCACAAATGTTGCTCTAGGGGATAATTTTGTCCCATTGTTGAGGGGTTCTTTGACTGCTTTTGACCCAAAAGAGACCTTTCGTTCTTAGTGAATTGGAACTTGACTCAAAAACATCCATGTATATCTCTTCTGGCCTTGAAAAAAAAAGTCCAAAACATGGCCAAATTATCACTGTATACCTTAAATTTTATTTATTAGCAGGGGGGAAAGCGGTGGGCAGGCATTTGATTGCTCTTGAGGAGCCAGTGGGGTCCCAAACCCCAACAATTGTCCACCTGGCTCAAGAGCTATGCACAGCCCTCAGCCTGTTTCATGCACCCATTGGCCAAATTTCAAAAGCTTTCTGCAAATGATCAGATGAAACTTTTGGCAAGACCACACAAATCCTGTCAAGACAAGCCAACAAGTTGAGATGCCATGAGGGAGAGAGGGGTGGGCTGTCATAAATAGAGAAATACAGAGGAAATAAGTCTCTTTTTGGCTTTAGCCATGCCTACACATGCTTTTCGCCTCATTCATTGGCAGCATGCATCTCAGACAGGTTATAGCCATAGGGATGTGGCCCTCAATGGAATACATACATAAGTGTGTGTGAGAGCACAAACAAGTACACATGCACACACACACACATGTATGTGTGTATATATGTGTATACACACACACACACACACACACACCTATCACTGTTGTAATCTGTGGGTGGAATTCAATGTTTTCACTAAACAGCTTCTATTCATGGATGGAAAGCAAAAAGTCACACTTTTTGTGGGTTCACCTCTCCTTCTTGAGCAGGAGCACCTTCTTTTTATGCAATTGTTCTAAAAATGATGATAACACTGGTTAGTACCCAGTGCCAAGAGTTTATGTTGTTGTGTGTCATCAAGTTGTTTCCAACTTATGGCAACCCTAAGGTGAACCTATTGTGGGGATTTTCTTGGCAAGATTTGTTCAGAGGATGTTTGATATTGGCTTCTCCTGAGACTGAGAGCATGTGACTTGCCAAAGTCACCCAGTGGGTTTCATGGATGAGGGGAGAATTAAATCTGGTCTCCAGAGTCATGATCCAGTACACAAATCACTATTCCATACTGTTAGTGGAAAATAACTGTTTTCTAAAAGAACAGGGACCACAGTTTGGCACTTGGATATATCTCAATGATTAATAGTAGGCCTGCACCAAACAGCTGTTCAGGTCACTTGTAGAGCAGAGCCAGGCATGCCTTCCAGATATAAGACTGAATTGCAATTTCAATTTTAAAAATTTTAAAAATATGCTGCAGCTATCAAGCACAGCTCTAACATATTGTCTGAACAGAACAACAGTAGAGCAGGAGTAATAATAATATAATAATATAGTTTATTTGTATCCCGCTTTTCCAAAACCTGATCAAAGCGGCGATAAGCAATAGCCCGCCCTTCAAACTATGCAGGAGTATTTTTGATTGTAACTCCCATCACCCTTTACAATTAGCTTTGCTGGCTAAATCTGTTAGGAATTTCAGCTCAGCAACATCTGGAGGAGAATATGTTCCTCCAGATATTCAAAGCTTTGATGGCATGTCAAGGTTTTTTTTTTTTGGGGGGGGGGGGGGAGGCATGTAAGAACAGAAGCCTGGAATCCACAAGAGCTTTGAAAGACATATCCTAATTGAAATCAGATAGGAAAAACACATGGCTTGCTGAAGGCTCTTGTTAGATTAGGGTTTCCTAGCTTAGATTCTATCCAGAGCCCACCTGCTTTAAATCTATTCCTGCAGGCATAGATATTACTTCCTGGAGCATAGAAGTCATCTATTTAACTTACCCTATTAATGTGACAGATGACATGGCCCAAATCTCTGACATGCACACTTCCCCCATCCCCCCCCCCCCCCCAAATAAGGACAGTAGCTAGTAATGACACAGCTAGCAAGCGTACTCTAAATTTTCCACTTATTTCTGACAAAAGAAGCAGTAAAAATGAAGGGAACCTAACCATTAAATGGATTGGGATAAGCAAGAAGAGTTACAATGGGTGCCTTTATTCACGCGAATATCTTAGTTTGTGATCTTCAGTTCAAAGCACTCCATCAATGCTAGTAGCACCTGGACAATCAAGGAAAACAGGGCGCCTCATTGAGTTTGGCGGCACTTAAGCATCAGTAATTCTTAACCAGTAAACATGAGGTTTTGCCACTCCTGCTCTAAAGAGAGCTCTTATGGCTTTAATAGTATGGAGGCATAGCTCTTGTTAATCAAACATATTTCTGAACTCCTTTCTGAAAATATTCAAAAAATACCTTACCATTCTAAACTGCTTTCTGAAAATATCTCTTAACATTTCTCTGTAGACCTAATTCTTTGGAGATCTTTAAGCAGAGGCTGGATGGCCATCTGTCAGGTTGAGAGTTCCTGCATGGCAGGGAGATGGGCTGGATGACCCTTGTGGTCTATTCCAACTCTATCATTCTATGATTCTACAATTCTATGATTGTCAGACTTAGTAGAATGGAATAGAAAAGAAATGCATTTCTTTCCTATTCCATTCTACTAAGTCTCACAAAAAGACCTCCAAAGAAGGAGACTCCATCAGTTCCTTCCAGTTAACTGGAGGTAATTCTGGTTTAATCTGCACTGAGGAAATAATGCATTTTGACACCATGTTAACTGGCATGGCTCAATGCTATGGAGTTTTCAGATTTGTACTTTTGTGATATATTTAGCCTTTTCTGTCAGGCAGTGCTGATGCCAGAACAAACTAAAAAAATCTCAGGATTACAGAGCATTGAGCTAGGACAATTAAAGCAGTGTCAAACTGCCTTATTTCTGCAGCACAGATGCAGTCTCTGAAACCTACCTACTGCTACGGTAACTGCGATGGAACACCTTTTTGTCTGGATGGCTGACAAAGAATGAAGGTAAATCTCAGCAAGGATATAAGCTCAGCAGACTTTCTTCCATCCATGTTTGAGATACTTAAGAGAGTTACTGCTATGATGCTGTGTTAGTTGAATATTTATGTTTAATTTAAATAACTGTCCAAGATTGAATTTCGTTTGGTTTGCTTCTTTAACCAATATATTAGATCAGAAACTGGAGTTGTTTAGTTTGTTGTTGCTGAGCCTGGAAGCTGGCTTTACCCATGCTCTGAACTGCTTGGCAGAAACACAGTAAACTGGTTTTTAAGGAGTTTAAAGTCAATTTGGAAAAATGGTATATCCTAAGGCTGCCTTCTTGTATATATTTTATAGGAGCTGAGTGCTATTAAAAACAAGGGCAGTAGTGATGATTTGTTGTCATGTGCTTTGGAGTCAACTTTGACTTAATGGTGACCCAACTGTAGCATTTTCGTGACAAGATTTCTTTAAAGGATGTTTGCCACTTCCCTCACCTTATTGTGAGAGGGTGTGACTTGCCAGGATCACCCAGTTTCTGCAGCTCAGCAAGGATTTGATCCCTGGTCTCCCAGAGTCCTAGTCCAACACTCAAACCACTATACCACGTTAGCTCTTTAATAGTGATAGTACTCCTAAGCAGTGAGTGTCTTCTATCTTGCTCTATCTTGCACATACAGACGCAACAGCTTCTCATACTCTTCTACAATGCTGCACAAATCTAGTACTGTCAACAGAAAAAGCTATGCTCATGAATTTTTTACACACCGTGTAGATACTAATCATTTCATGTGGACAGTCTTCCCCCAGAATCTGTGCTAAAAGTGAGGTTGTGTCAAATATTACAGTGATTTTTTGGTGTCTGCTGAAGTTTGGTTCCAGGACGCCTGTCGATACCAAAATCCATGGATGCTCAAGTCCCATTGGATACAATGGCATAGTAAAATAGTGTCCCCTATATAAAATGGCAAAACCAAGGCTTGATTTTTGGTGTGTGTGTGTGTGTGTGTATAATATTGCATTTTCAAGCCATAGATAGTTGAATCTGTGGATGCAGAATCCATGGGCGTTGAAGACTGACTGTATTGCATTTATTATTTTCAGGTTGAAAGGACTACTTTGGAGAGGTGATATATCTGCCAACCCCTCCCATTGGCAGAGTACCTGTTTGTGACATATCCCTACAGGGATGAAGAAATCTGCTTTCTGAAACCATGGTGAATGGGTGTCAGACAGTGTAGACAATACTAACGTTTATGGACCAATGGTCTGACTGGAATAAATCAGATTCTATTGGTCTACATCCAGGTTTAGTCTATCTTGGTCCTGTCTAAATCAACTAGAGCTACTGTCTAAGTAAGTACTTTGTCTAAGTTTAAGTCCCTCTGATTACAACTGAACTGATATGTGACTTAGGACCCATTCACATTACACAGTTGTTGTTAACTGTCCTTGAGTTGCCCCAACTCATGGCAACATTGTGGATGAGACATCTCCAATACCCCCAATCCTCCACTCCTCTGCCTAAGTCTTGTAGATACATGTCTGTGAGCTCCCTAATTTAGTCTAGCCATCTAATGTGTGGTCTCCCTCTTTTTCTGCTGCCTTCCACTTTTCCTAGCTTTATTAGTTCTTTTGAATGAGTCAGTCCTTCTCATGATATGGCCAAAGTACAACAGCCTCAGTTTCATCATCCTGGCTTCCAGGGAGATCTGGTTTGCTCTTTTCTAGGACCCATTTATTTGTTTAGGTTTGTTTTGGATTTGCTGTCCACTGTATCCGCAGCACTCTTCTCCAGCACCATATCTCAAATGAGGTTTTTTTTTTTTTTTCCTTATCCACTTTTCTCACTGTCCAACTCTCACATCCATACATGGTGATGGGGAATACTATGGCTTGGATAATTCTTACTTTAGTGCTCAATTGCTTGTATTTACTCTTCAGGATCTTTTCTAATTCTTTCATAGAGGCCCTCCCTATTCTTAGTTTTCTTATTTTTTGTTTACAGTTCCCTTTCTGATCAGTGTTTGAACCTAGGTACAAGAATTCTTTAATCATGTTGATTTCTTCATTGTCTAGGCTGAATTTACGTATTTCTTCCATAGTCATTATTTTTTATTTTCTTTATGTTCAGTATTAAACCTACCTTTGCACTTTCACCTTTAACCTTCTATAGTTATAACACTATTAAGCCACTTTCTGCATGGTTCCATCCCATGTAACCCACAAATTTGCAGATTAGGGAGAGACATTTAGAGCTCAGTCAGAATGCACCAATGCCTTAGCAAAGTACAAATCCCAACATTCCATAGAATCAAACTATGGCAGCTAAAGTGGAATAATATCATTGTAAGTGTATAGTGCAAGTGGACCATTAGTATGGAGCAAATCCTATTTTTTCTAATGTAGTTTAAACAGTGGTCACCTTTGATTCAATCTTCAATACTATCATTTATTTCTTCTCCTTTCTGCTGCAGCTTTAGCAAAAATCTTTCACTGATTACAACTGCTTTTTCCATCTTGAGTTGGTCCCAGCATAATGAAAAACCTAACTATATTTTGTATATCACCAGGGGAACCCATAAAAGCCTTAATACAACAATCCTTTGCAGTGCTATACAAATAATCAATACAATAATACTAGTTAGTTTATCTTTTATTCCCTCTTCACCCACACATGCACTTATAAGTCCATCTCCAGGCAACACACAATTACTTTCCCATAACTTTACGGAATTATATTCCTTGCAATATATCTTGTGAGGAGCTGCCAAAAAAAAAAAAAAATCCTCTCTACATGGATAATATATTTCTGTGACCACTGAAATTTATCATTCCTCTGCAGGAAAAAAAAACCTGTCAGGAGTCGCCTTTGTCAATATTTACCCCTTGGGTCAATAAATTCTGACAGTCAATTAAAATCAGTACACTCAATTGACAGTAGGGCTGTCTGGACTCACCTAAGGTTAGAATTTTGTAAAGTAAGTATCTGCTTATATTGGCTGAAACGATTTTGACATTAGAACCCCTCTAGCATGGAGAGCACACCTCTGTTCAATTTCACTAGCATAGCAACCCATAAGTCAATTTAACAGTTACTACTTTGCTAACAGTTGGTGTGCAATATGCACATAACCTGTATGCAAATTGAAAAGCACAAATTTGCCTTAAGGAGGATGGGTGCCACTTTACATCTGCTGCAAAAAAGGTTATTTACAACATGTTTGCCTCCATTTGAATAACAGATTGGTTTCAGACAGACCTTTTAAGGATATTAACTCTCATCATGCAATAACTAAACACAGATTACAGCTATTAATACAGTCTAACAATAGACACAAGTAGGCAAGTAGGTAGACAAATACAACCCTGAAATACTTATATCATTGTAAGAGTTAAAGGGGTGGGTAACACAATTGCATTAAATATAATAAATTATGACAAGATGAATTTAATGTTTGTTGCAGCTGTATAATTCTGTATTTTTTAGCCAAATTTGTTAACATAAAATATAGGGGCCCAGATGACAAAATACTTATAGCTTGTTAAATGAAGTAATCTCTCTACTTTTCCAAGGCCTCTCCATCCATTTGCCTTTGTTTCATGACAAATCTAATTGCAACATGACAAATCTTAAATGTAACTGCTAGTCCCAACTAGAATAGATTCATTGAATCAATGGGATATGCATAAGTGTTGGCCATATATTTTACAGTTGAAAACTGGATCCACCATCCTTTTTCTTCTGCCAGGTATGGCAGCCACCCTTGAATCATGCAGTGCCACTGTTGCTGTTTTCACTGTGGGTCTATGTCTGCTGCTGCCACTATTTCCCCACATTCCTCCCTCTGAGCCATGACCAAACATGGGCTATTGCTCTTCTAACATCGAATTTCCCAGCTGGTGGAGAGGCAGGGATGGAGCAGTACACAACAAGCTCAAGCAGCATCTCCTGAGAAAATGAGGAGGTGCTGCCACTGAGTTTGGTTAGCAAAGGCTTGGCTAGGATGCATGAATGATGCACTAATTCTATGGCTGTTCCCCCAACACATCAATCTAAGACTGAGTTGACTGATGCTGTGGTTGTGTTGGTAACAGCAACACCAGCAGTAGCATGGACCAGGCCACTACCATATCACAGTGAACTCCACAAGTAGAGGGAAAGAAGGAAGAGGCCTTCATTATTATGCTCGCTGTTGTGTACCCACTACAACATATCTCTAAGGGCTGAATTGCCACTTCATTCTCATCTTCACCACCACCACTCTTTTTTCCACCTGGCCTACCTGAGCTTTTATTGCCTCAAAAGGCCATTGCCTCAAAAGGAGTCATCTGAGCTGGTGGGGCTGCTCCACATTTTTCCCTCCATCTATGCTCCTTTAGGGGTAGAAGCTTGCTTAGTTCTTTTTAAAATAAAGTTTGGAATGGGGAGGGGAAATATGGGACATTTTAAAGTATCTGAAGAAGCAGGAGGCCAGATGACTAAGTATCATTGCCTGGCTTCAAGCAGGACAGTTGGGGTGTATGTTGTTGACTTGCTGTTCAAAAGCTGTTTCTCTGTGTTTCTTCTCTTGGAACAGGTAACTGGATTTGGCCCATAGTTTTCTTATGCATCGTTTATCTTGTTCTGATGTTTAAGTGGTGGAGAGCATAACAACTGTTCTTTCACCTTTCATTATTCAACTGTTATTATGAGAGCACAGGGTTTGCTCTCAGAAAAGAGTGTTGTGGAGAATCCATAATCTTTCTGCCTTCAGGGATGTCAGAGTTGATGTAGTGTCTGGGAGGCTCTTGCTTTTCTTCACAGAAATACAGGATGCTAGTTAGGAACAGCTTAGTTAAAAATCCATCCTCAATGAGCAAACCACATGATGGGGGAAATCCCCAGTTTATCTTCATGTTTTATGTAAAGTATATTTATGTAAAGTTGAAAATCAAAGAATGCAAGAAAGAGAACACTGGAACTGAAAAGCAAATTGTCTAGTGTCTTAGGTTAATGAAAAAGAAAGGGGGAAGCAACCAACAGTTGATACCTCCTACATCACCTATTGTGAGTTACCACAAAAGTGATTCTGGGATAGAATCATAGAATCATAGAGATGGAAGAGACCACTAGGGCCATCCAGTCCAACCCCCTGCCATGCAGGAAATCCAAATCAAAGCATCCCTGACAGATGGCCATCCAGCCTCTGTTTAAAGTCCTCCAAGGAAGGAGACTCTATCACCCTCCGAGGGAGTGCATTCCACTGTCGAACAGCCCTTACTGTCAGGAAGTTCCTCCTAATGTTCAGGTGGAATCTCTTTTCCTGTAACTTGCATCCATTGTTCCGGGTCCTGTTCTCTGGAGCAGCAGAAAACAAGCTTGCTCCCTCTTCAATATGACATCCCTTCAAATATTTAAACAGGGCGATCATATCACCTCTTAACCTTCTTTTCTCCAGGCTAAACATCCCCAGCTCCCTAAGTCGTTCCTCATAGGGCATGGTTTCCAGACCTTTCACCATTTTTGTCGCCCTCCTTTGGACACGCTCCAGTTTCTCAATGTCCTTTCTGAATTGTGGCGCCCAGAACTGGACACAGTATTCTAGGTGGGGCCTGACCAAGGCAGAATACAGTGGCACTATTACTTCTCTTGATCTAGACACTATACTTCTATTGATGCAGCCTAAAATAGCATTGACCTTTTTAGCTGCCGCATCACACTGTTCACTCATGTTCAACTTGTGGTCTACTTGGACTCCTAGATCCCTTTCACACGTAGTTTCATTCAGCCAGGTGTCACCCATCCTATATCTGTGCATTTTATTTTTCCGCCCTAAGTGCAATACCTTACATTTCTCCCTGTTGAAGTTCATTTTGTTAGCTTTGGCCCAGCTTTCTAGTCTATTCAGATCATTTTGAATCTTGATGCTGTCCTCTGGGGTATTAGCTATTCCCCCTAATTTGGTATCATCTGCAAATTTGATAAGTATGCTCCCAATTCTGTCATCCAGGTCATTGATAAAGATGTTGAATAGCACTGGGCCCAGGACAGAGCCCTGTGGGACCCCACTGGTCACTTCTCTCCAGGATGAAAAGGAGCCATTGTTGAGCACCCTTTGGGTTCGGCCGGTCAACCAATTACAGATCCATTTAACAGTTCCTTTGTCTAGCCCACATTTTACAAGCTTGTTTGCAAGAATGTCATGGGGAACTTTGTCAAAGGCCTTGAGTCTATTCAAAAGCTAAGGGGGTGAGTGAGAAAGGACCAAGGATTATCATCATTGGGGTTTCCTGACATGCAAGAAACCTCATTTTCATTATCTTCTTCAGTATTCAAATATTTTCCATCTTGAGAGAAACATGTTCTGTTTTCTTTTCAACAAATACTTCATGATCAGAAACAGACAGAAGGATAGATATTGCTTGAAACACACAGAAGCAGTTCCACACAGCAAGCCATTAGTATGAAGTGCCTATTTTGAAGCACTTTCACATAAGGATTCATGACAATAATTAAGGGGTGGGGAAGGACACTTATGGATGAAATATCTGAGCCAGTAAATGGTATCCAGCTGAAGAATTCTGGGAATTGCAATCCAAAATGTATTTGGGAACTAACATGTGAATTGTTTCTGCCTTGGAAAGTTTAATTACAGATGGGGATATCAACCAGACCATTTTCCATCTTGGCCCCTGGGATCTGGAACACCCTCCCCAAGGAGCTCCACACCGCCACCTCCCTGGCTCTCTTTAAAAAGAGACTGAAGACCTTTTTGTTTCATCAAGCCTTCCCTGATGTTCTGTGATATGTGTGCCCCCCCTCCCCCATATGATTAACATCATCGAGTATATTGCTGGCTTGGTTTAATGTTGATTTTATGTATACTGTGCACTGTTTTGTAAGTTTTAATTATCTATTGCAATTTTTATCTTGTATTGTATCGTTATTGCAATTGTTGTACACCGCTGTGATCGAATGGAATAGTGGTATATAAATAAATTTTATTATTATTATTATTATTATTATTATTACTACTACTACTATTATTATTAATTATTATTATCTTTCCTTGTACTAACCAGACACCTCTAGCCACTGACATCTTCATCAGGTCAGTTACTATAGCTCCAGGCAAAAACATTTTTATTTTTGTAGGCTTTTAAATGTTAATGTTTTCAGATTTTTATGCTGTTTCTAATTTCTAATCTTTTTGAAATATGTATTATATTATATTTTGCCTTTTCTACTGAATGTCTATTACTGTCACTCCATTTCATGCAGTTGTTTTGACTGCTGATGATAATTATTCTGCCCTTAGAAAGATCATTGGGCCTGACAGCACATGCTTTAAATTTTAGAAGTACATAATAAATTAATAAATGTCCATCTAATATAAATTTTAAATGTTGCAATCATGTTGAAGCTTTCTAACCATGTCCTCATTATACAATTAATATTTCTATAGCAGAGTTAAAACTTCAACCCCAGGCAATGATATCATTATTTTCTGATAACCTTAGACACTTAATATTATTGGCAAAGAAAAAAAAAGATATAGTTCATATGCATATTTAACATCTGAATTTAAATGCGTGCAAGTAAATGCTCGTGCAAGCACACACACACTCACATGTGTCTTAGGGCACTTCACATGAAAAATGTTCTCCTGGTAAATGTTTAATCAAACATGACTTCAATCATGGATTAAGAAGTTATGTTTTCACCAATCAGCTTGGCTTGACAAATACTATAGTAGAATGGTGATAAAGATCAATAACTCAAGTGATATTTATGACTATTGAATAATGCATTTATTATTATTCTCATTCTCACACAGTCACAAATATAATATGGAGAGTGACAGATATTAAAACACATTTGCTCTCCCAAGAAAACAAAACATTGGAAAGAGAAAGTTTGCAAAAGATTGGTTGAAAAAAATAGATATGAGAGATAGATTCTCAAAGAAAATTAAAGGAGATAATATAATGACTGAAGACAACTGGGATTTGGAGAGAGAAATATATTGATCAAAAGGATAAAGGAAATAAGGCTATAGAAAATAGAAACAGAGATAGAGATAGAGATAAGGCTTGAAAATATCTCAGTTAAATCCTAAGTGCCTCTCCTCCTTGGACAACCAGCCATAAAGGGCAAGAGTCAAGAGGGCAAGTTGTCTTCTTCACACTTCCAAGAAGCTTGTCCATGTCCTCAGTACTAGCAGATTCAAATTGATCCAGTATGATCTTATTCACAGAGTCACTGGACACCTCGCTTATAGCCTTTGCAATAATACCGGCATCCAAGTCGGCTCTTATCTGAGAGATTTCATCGTGAAAATATAATCTTGGAAAGAGAAAATCTTACATAAAAATAATATAGATATTCTCTTTTTATGCCCAAGTTACTTTACCATTTGAATATACCTTAAACATTTCTACCTTGTTTAACATCTCTACCTTTTTTTATTTTACTGCCTTCTTCCCTCCTTCTCATATTTGTTTTCCAGAATTATTTCATCACTACTTTACTCTTACCCTTCCCATCATTTGGAATTAAAGTTATATTTGCCTCCTGCCAAGATTGTGGGGGAC
Organism: Sceloporus undulatus; assembly: GCF_019175285.1. NCBI lineage: Eukaryota > Metazoa > Chordata > Lepidosauria > Squamata > Phrynosomatidae > Sceloporus > Sceloporus undulatus. Next base: position 40,050,587 of record NC_056523.1, on the reverse strand, counting down.
CTATCTGAAGTATTTCATTTAACATCTGTTGTAGGGGAAATATTAACTCTTTTTCAAAACTCTTGTAGTATTTCACTGTAAAACCATCTGGCTTTGGGTCCTTGTTTGTTTTAATATTTCATATTGCTTGTGAGATTTCCAATTTTGTGAAAGGTGCATTTTTCATCGCCTTCTCTTCTTCTGGGATTATTTTCACATTATGTTTTGATAGAAATTCCTCTAGCCCATCTCTCTTTGTCCTTTCCATTTGCTGTTCTTTATATAATTTTGTGTAGTATTTTGTAAAGAGATTTTTAATTCCATTTTGATTTGTTATAGTTTTCTCTTAATCAACTATCTCTTGAATAAGTTTCTTTTCTCTTTCTTTCTTCAGTCTGTTTGCGAACCACCTTCCTGTCCTTTTAGTCAATTCAAAGTGTTTCTGCCTGGTCAAAGTTAACTTTCTTTCAACTTCTTTAGTTATTTTAACATCCAATTGTCTGGAGAGATTTAAGCTGATTTATTAATAATTTTTCTTTGGGTTTTCTTGCATCTCCTTTTCTTTTTCTCTTAATTTGTCTGTCAACTTTTTAACTCCCTCCTGTAATGTCTTCTTTGCCAGAGCTTCTCTCTGAATGAATACACCCCTCATTATTGCTTTACTTGCATCCCAGGTTATTTTCAGTTGGATATTTGGAGTTATGTTTTCTATGAAGTATTGTTTTAAAATATTCTTTGCCTTCTCTAAAAATTCTTCAATTTTCAACAGGTAATCATTTAAACACCAATTATATTGGATTTTTGTTTCTTTAAAATTATCTGAATAGGATTATCACTTTATATTTTTTTAAAACTACATCAGGATTTTAAAACTCAAATCCAATAGCAAGGGCCCACTGTAGTGGAATTTCTGTTATGCATTTACACTTATCCATATTTTTTCCTGTAGGGCTTTTAAGGTGTACAGAAGGTTGCAATACTGCAAACTATGTAGAGGAGTCCTACAATCAAATCCTGCAGGGGCACCTCACTGAATGTATAGAATGTCTGGGACAGTGAATATGTGTTCAGTGTAGTATATAATGTGTTGCACTATTGTTATAAAATTGGACTTGCTTAAATTCTGGTTGTGCTTTCAATATTTGTTTATAACTGACCACCACAGAACTCAGAAAGAGTTACATGTGCAAATGCATATGTGCATGCATGTGTGACCTCAGACCACTGAGCCAGCAATTCTAGGGATTGAAAAACTTGTGCACCTCATACTCAACAAACAAACCATTTGGTCTCCATCTGATTTAGTTCTTATACAAGCTGTTCCATCTCTATTTCATTTCAGGTTTACTCACACCCAAAAATAAATGAAAATAAATGCAACCACAAAACCACAAAAGCTTATAACATGCTTTTTAAATGACAGACAGAAGCATGAAAAATAGTGAAAACTTATAATGAAACACATTATGTTCCTGTGGGTGTTGTGTTATCTCCCTTATTCAATTTGATGTGTCTGTTGTGTATGTGCCTTCAGGTCAAATGTTGACTTATGGTGACCCCATGAATTTTGCCCGGTTTTCTTAGTCAAGGAATACTCAGAGGTGATTTGGCCAGTTTCTTCACTTGAAATATAGCCTACAATACCTGACATTTGTTGGTGGTCTCCCATCCAAATACTAACCAGCATTGACACTGCTCAAAGAGCAGATGGACTCTGGTGATATTAGGGTATTTATGTCTTATTCAATTTGATATTGCCTTAGGTATACTTGTTGTGTGAAATAGCAAGTTTTGAACAGGTTGGACTTGGACTCTAACATTCTTCTAAAGCAGCATTCCAGGGAGTAGAATCCTCAGTAAAAGTATTTTTTTTATTCCCAAGTCTTTGTTCCCCCATAAATTAGTTGGAAAGTGGCAGAGGGACAGAAAACACATCAAAGAAATCTGTGGACAGTGGAAGAATGGCTTCTAACATTTTAGCAAATTCTTGCAGAAAGTCAAAGCATGAAAAAAGCAAATAAAAAAGAAAAAATAGGGACTCATTCAAAACCAAGATAGGTAGGTTTTACCATCTCAACTTATTCTGCTAGAGCCAAATTCAAGAAGAGGTGGATGGCCAGAATAACTGTTGGTATACTTTGATATCTTCCTGTATGTCTATGGCGGGTTACAGACCGCCAAAAAGCGGTGGCCTGTACCCGCCCCTTTCCCCGGGGTATCGGTGCCTCAGTGACTAGACCGGCAGCTGCTGAGGCCCTGATCCACCGCTTTCCGGGCTGCGGGGAAGCGGCAAAAAGGCCGCTTCCCCCGCAGCCTGGAAAGGGGTGTCCTTGGGGCTTCAAGCCCCAAGGACACCCCGCGGCGGTGGGGAGGAGGAGAAAGGGGCCGCTTGACCCCTTTCTCCTTTGGTCCGCTGGGTGCAGCTGTGTGAAGGCTGCGCCCAGCGGACCAAACCAGGAAGGAGCTCCGAAATGGAGCTCCTTCCTGCTCCGCACTAAGGGCGCACTAAGCACCGCCCCTTTCTAACCCTAGTACACGCTCCGTGCATACTTTCTGGCCCGTTTCTAACGGGCCTATGTTATTCTATATGTGCCTCAAATGCCTTCAAAATTTGAACATGTTTTGAAATGGACTCACTTCTTGATGACATTATTCTTGTGGCAGAGCTGACAGGCACCCTCTAGAACTAATAATGCCATCAAATTATTAGCTTAGAATAAGAATACAAATCAAAATGTGATGGCCCTGATTGGGAGAAGAAAAGGGTTGATGTTTGGAAATCGCTCAGAAATAATGTCTACTGATTGAGGTGTGTTTGTGTGTGTGTGTGTGTGTGTGTGTGTGTGTGTGTGTAGCCATGGCATGGACTTCAGGAGAATTCCCTAGATTTCCTTAAATTCCTAAAGTGAAGAATTCTGAGAAAAGCCAAAAAGGTTCTTGAAGACCAGGCCTTTGTTTGACCTGAGGGCCTGGCTTCAACACACTGCTCCATGAGGTGCTTAACTGAAATTCTTGGGCTCTTGTCATATTGTTTAGTAGTCAGTTTTTGCATTGTCATTGTTACCATTGGCACACTATGCATACATCTAACATAGGAGGCAAAGGAACACCTGTGATGGGCCAGAGGAGTAGTGCATTATAAAGTGTAAAGAAGTCTGAGAGATTATGACCTGCCCAATTTGAGAAGCTGCCTACAAATTTCTAATTGTTGCCTTCTGACAGGTCCAGAAATGCTCAGAAAACATTATATAAGAATTAAAATACCAAGCCTTTGAACTCAGTTTATCAGTCTCCCAGGGCTTTGAAGACACACGCATGCATATGCTTTGTGCCCTTCTGTTCTTCAACACCCTTTGATCAGATTGTATTGAAGTCTTCTCTTGTCTAATACATAGGGTTTTTTTAAAACCACAGCATGATCACATCAACCCATAAGAAAGCAGAAATAACATGAAAGAAAGTTTCGCCTCTCCCAACACATAAATAGTAATAGTTTTAAAAGGCAAAGAATTACAGTGCTCTATTTATTGATAGTAGCCATCAGGACTAACAAAAGAGAAGGTATTGCTTTAGGGAATAATATATTGGCTGGCACAACCACTGATTTTCATTTCTTCCTTGATTTCTGTTTCATCATATTTAAATAAAATCTCCATCTCTTATAAAATGGTGGAGTATTTTAAACACTGTTCATACAGTCCTATGTATGATGGGTTTATTTGACTCAGGTGTGCCTGCCATAAATCTTTGGTTTCATTTATATAGTAGTTACTTTTCATGACATAGCACTAAGGACTTTATCACACACACAAATTTAAACATTCTGGGGACCGAAGGATGATGCTCGTGTGCCGCGCGGATGCCCAAAAACCTTCCGTCGGCAAAATATCACGCTCGTCAGGACTGGATGCGAACGGGTGCGCGCCGGGGGATGGAATGGGGACTGTTGGAGGACTGAATTATGTGCGATAAAATCCGTTTTTGGGCAGCCGCGCGCGCACACGAGTGTCCTCCTTTGGTCCCCAGAACGTTTAAATTTGTGTGTGCAATAAAGTCCTAAGTTAAGCTTATCACACTTACCACACTTACCACTGGCTTATTCCTGTTGTCATTTTGCCATTTACTGACCAGAACAAGCCCTGCTATTAGGCAGAGTGAAGAGGTGAACTCAAGGAGTTGATTCTGGGTGTAAAAATGCATTAATTAATGTCTAATACCAAAAATAAGTATTTCATGACAACTCCTCTTTGTTTTCTTCTTTGCCTTCATATTAGTTTAACACCATGAAGGGCCAGAGGTGTTTGTGGACTGTAAGTGCAAAGATGTCTAACTTTGTGTGCTATATACTAATGACTTGAGGTATTGGAGAAGCCATGAGCTGGCACTTAAATGACTTCCTAGCCTGAGAGAGGTAGAAGTAGAGGTATTCTCCACTGACAAGGTTGTCGTCGTGTCCGACCATAGAGGACGGGCCTCATCTCCATTACTAAGAGCCAGTGTTGTCAGAAACAATTCTGTAATCATATGACCAGCTTGTTTGCACAGAACATTATTTACCTTCTCAATAGAGTGGTACTTATTTATCTACTTGCATTTCCATGCTTTCGAACTGCTAGGTTGGCAGAAGTTAAGACTAGTGATGGGAATTCACCCTATCATGCTGCACCTGGGCTTCGAACTGCCAGTCTTGCAAGCAACAGAGTCGGCGTCTTAACAATTTGAACCACCGCATCCTAGCCTTACACCTTAATAATTATGTGTGCACCTCAGAAGAGAAATCTTGATTTATTAGCTAAGCAGTTTCAAATAATTTAATACAGTAAATTAAAACTGATAATCTATGGCAGAATATTGTGTTAAGATATCACTTCCACTTCTGTGCCTATGTCATCTATCTTTCGTTTCTTCTTTCCATCTTCCCTTCCAGCAGACCTAACCAATAGTGAGGGATGATGGAGGGTGAGGTCCAACAATTTTCAACTCAAAATTAGTAACGTGCTGTACAAGATAGACTGAAACTGACCATCAGGGTTATAGCTCTTAAATTTGGTTTAGATGGTTAGTTTGCTGCAAAAACATTAGAAACATGGAATTTACAGAAGATCCCAACACTCTAATTGGCCTAACTGGTCAACAGCTGCTACTACTAAATAAAGCACACTAATTTGGAAATGCTGGCTCATTCAACACAACCCACTCAATTTTACACACACCCTTTTGTGTTTCATGCTACTGAAAGTGATAGGACCTGGAGTTGGTTGAAAAAGAAAGTAATATGTATTAAAAGAAACTGGCAATAATTTTAAACAAATCTTTGGAATTTATCTCCATAGACCTTGAAGATCTCAGCCAAGATGGCAAACGCTATGCATATGGCATACAGTCTCCCTAGCTCAGTGATAATGCCAATGCTATTTTGTGCTCATTTCCAAAGGCACTTTGGACACTGATCCATAGACAGATGAATAGCTTATTTTAGCACCCTTCCCACTGCTCTGAAGAATTGTGAATCCCAATTCATTACAAATCAGAGCCTGCTTTTATGTGGTTTTGTTTTCTCCTGAATTCCAAAAACTGATCCAGTTGAATCTGACATAAAACCATATGGTAATTCTTGGGGACCAGATGGGCTTTGGTTTGGGTTTTCATTGTCTAGGATCTCAGGTTTTCATACCAGGTTTTCATAGGTTGCTGTTCTTGTGTTAATCTGTTTAAATCATTTTGCCCATTCTGAAGGTGACATTTTGTTTCCTGCTCTGTTGTACTATAGCACAGCAAGCTGTCAAGGAGGCAGCTTCATATCCAACTATTAATTATTTTTTGCTCATCATTTTTCTAGTGCTTAATTGTCTTTCAGTAAGCAATTCAGCCTGTGTTGAATACAATTTGAAGAGTTTATTAATGAATAATAGATGCAAAGAGATGCTCTGTATGACACTAGGATCCTAGCATTCATTTGCTCATATTCAATGCCAAAAGAAGGCAAAGTCTGTATCATCTCCTATATGCAATCACATAAGCAGACTCTTTTCAAACAAAATACGAATACATTCTAAGTTATGCAAATCAATAAATTATAATACTCTGTTGCTCTTTTGGAGGTCTGGAGTACTTGGAACAAGGATTATGGGCCTCTGGAATGGAGTACAAGATATATTTTTGTTTAGAACCTGAATATTTCCTTTTGGAATACAGGTCAGCATTTTTTCAGCCTGACTCTTCTGGATTCTGGAATGAATGAGGAAAAGACTGATAAATTGCTGCTTGCTGAAAAGGTCTTGGTCAAGCTACAAGACGTGTTTGGGAAAAACATGGAGAAACAAGCAAGTTGCATCCTCTCACTAGTTCCAATGGCTTTTTAGTCTGGCAAATCCCTAGGATCATATTATATTTGCTGAGGAATAGGGATGTTCTTTGTAAGTAGTAAAAAGAGAAACAGTGCCACTTGGTCATGGTAACTCAATAGGGTTTTGTTTGCACTGCAAAAATAATCCAGGTTGACACCACTTTAACTACCATGGCTCCATCCTATGAATTTCTGGGATTTGTAGTTTGTTGTGGCACCAGAACCCTCTGATAGAGAAAGTTAAATGTATCACATAATCACAGATCATGGAATCCCATTTGATTGAGTCATGGCAAAGTTGTGTCAGCCTGGATTATTTCTTCACTGTGGATGCAGCCCTTGGACAAGTCTCACTCTCTCAGCCTCAGAGGAAGGCAAAGAAAACCTTCTCTGAACAAATCTTGCCGGGAAAACCCTGTGATAAGTTTGCCTTAGGGTAACCATAAGTCACAAACAACTTGAAGACATACAACAACAAAACCACTTTTTCTCCTTTTAATTGAAGTGAGAACAGAGACAAATCAGAGGAAAGGAAAATTCAGAAATGTCAGTGGATCAAAAAAGCACCTTTACCTTGAAGAAGAAGTTTTCCTCAAGCTTTGTTCATGTTGTCATCTTTTGTTTATTTTGTTTTTGTTTGTTTTGTTTAAGAGTTTGACTGCCTTTGGGCTTTAGTTTGATTTTGAAAAGAGTTTACTTTTACCATGGATTATGTTTTCCAGTGTTTGTACAACCTTTTGTACAGTTCATTTTATTTTATTTCATCATCTGCTTGTAAAACCCTATGAAATTCATAGGGTTGCCATAAGGCAACAGGGAACCTGAAGGCACATACAGTTGGCCCTCGATATCCATGGGGATGCATTTTGAACCCCTCCTCCCTGTGGATACCAAAATCTGCAGATGCTCAAGTTCCATTGTCCCCAATGATGGCATGTGCACACAGTCACGCTGCCATTAGGGACAACGGAATTTCAATGGCGGTGTGTGTATATGGATGTGCCACCATTAGGGACAACCTCCATTGTCCCCAGCGGTGGGATGGACATGCTAGGGACAACGGGACTTAATGGTGGCATGGTCGCATGCATGCACTACCATGGGACAATGGGGGCTGTCCCTAATGGCAGCATGTCCATTTGCATACGCTGTCATTGGGGACAATGTGAGCTTGCTGTCCATGGATGCTTCCATTTGCTGATGGCAAGTCTGTGGATACCAAGGGGCGACTATATACATGTGCATGTGGCCCAGTTTTCACTATTTAGTTTTACTGCCCCCTCACTATTTTTTCCTTGGACTCTTATATTTCCTATTTCAATTTTGATCTGTCTTTCTCCACCTTTATCTGAGTCTTCAGAATCTCTTGGAATAAATAGCCATCGGCCTCTCATCCTGAATCTTTAGGCTGACTTGCTAACCAGCTGCAAATGAAGAAAGATTTACTTACAGGGTTGGCACAATTTTAATGTTTTGGGGTAAATAATTGTTTGTAAGAGAAGTCACATGATTTTTAAGTCAAGTTGTTTTAATCATTATACTACTATTTCTCTGTAGTTCATTGATTTCCCTCTGATATTGTGCCTTCACCTCATAAACCTGATTCCCTGTCTGTCTTGTTTGATTTTAATAAATATTTAAATTAACTGCAACTGTGAATAACCCTAGGTCATCTCAAGGTATGCCCTTTGGCCCAGAGGAGAAAACAGAAGACATTACTTTCAGATGATTTTTGAAGATGGTTATTTTTCATAATTAGATCTAGCATTGGAAATGTGTTAAAGGCAGCACCACCAAAGTAACATTGATGTCTACTTTCAAATCCAAATAACAAATACACATGGACATATGTTTTTGCCATAGATTAAATCAAACCATTAGCTCATCTGTCAATAGGCAGCAGAGGTTTGTTATAGTTTTCATGGTTTTTTTTTTCTTTTTGGCTTGATATTTGAGTCCACTCCTTCATATCTTTTTTTTTTTTAATTAGAGATATTAGGGACAAAATCTTGGATTTGTCTATACAAAGCATCTGAACTTTACTATGCCAGGACCTTGCAGAAAATAAACATGGATCTACTGGTAGATGTATGGCAGATGTGGTTATATCATTAGTCATATTGAGACAGTTTTCTTTGGTGACAGATACTGGCATGGTATGTCATGTGGCCTGTCCTGGGCACCCTAAACCCACTTGCTGGAAGAAGATATTAGCCTGTTACTAGTGTTAAAGGTTCAACTCTAGTTGGCTTCTGTTGATGGAGAAGTGAGGAGGCACCACTTTGTCTTTTCCTTCAGGCACCAAAAGTCCTGAACTTTACAGTAGATTGGCAAAGATTTCTGACTCCCAATAGAATTAATATAATGAGTCTATTGCAACCATAATGTGAAGAAAGCTTGAGGTGACTGGAGTGGATTTTTGTATTGAAGCATTTTGAGTGTTATCTTGCCTGTTGTAATGCTGATAAATGAACTAATGGTTTGTTTTACTCTATGGCAAAAGCATGTGTTCATTTGTTTTTGTCATTTGGGTTTGAAAGTAGACATCAGTGTTGCTGATGGTAGTGGTGTTTTAAACACAATTCCAATGCTATATCTAATTATGAAACTAACCACTATACGATCACGGCTAATTATGAAAAATAAGCATCTCTGAAAATCCAACCTAGACAATGAGGAAATAGAAATAAAGGGTTCTCATACCTTGGATCAAACATTGATCAGAACAGAGACTGAACCTAAGATTTAAGAAAACTAGGAATGGGAGGGGCAACAATGAAAGAACTAGATGAGATCTTAAAGAACATAGATATACAATTGAGTACTAACGTTAGAATCATCCAAGCCACGGTATTCCCCATCACCATGTACAGATTCAAGACCTGGACAGTGGAGGAAGCTGACAAAAAGAAAACCAACTCATTTGAGATGTGGTGCTGGAGAAGACTGCTGAGAATTCTGTGGACAGCCAAAATGACAAAGAAATGGGTCTTTGAACACATCAAGCCTGAAATCTCATTGGCAGCCGGGTCAACCAAATTAGCCTGTTGTACTTTGACCACATCACGAGAAGGCATGAACCATTCGAAAAGACAATAATGCTAGGAAAGGTAGAAGATAGTAGAAAGAGAGAAAGGCCACACTCCAGATGGCTAGACTCAGTCAGGGAGATCCCATGCCTGAATCTACAAGACTTAAGCAGAGCAGTGGAAGACAGGAGATCTTGGAGATGCCTCATCCACAGCATCACCAGGAGTTGAAATTGACTTCAGGACAGTTAACAACAACAACATTGTGAGTGTTGTTCAATTATTCTGGTCCCAAAACAAATTCCTAGCCTAATTTTTCTTTAGGTTTAATTGTAGATCAATTGCCACAATTCCAGATGAATTTTTATACTTTCAAAAAGCAAAAGAAAATCTCACACCCCTGAAGGCTTTCTTCCCTGATTTTCACACACTTCTTAAGTAAATTTTGATATTGAAACCACTTCCCAAGCATTTATTCTGATCTAAAGGTATTCTTGCTCAGTAGTAAGATCGGCTCTCATTCTATAGCATGCAAGTGTCTCTCTTCTCTTACTCCACCCATAATACTTGGATTAAATAAAAGAGAAGCCACCCTTTCTACAGTAAATTTTAGAAGAACTTTCAGATCATCTGCTTCGTTTTGCATACAAAGGTACTAGGGATGTCTCTTTTTTGCTTGCTACATTCTTTTGACTACATGGGAAAATATCTGCAAAGACCCACACATGTATATGGACCTGAACCCATTTTTCTGTATTTGAGTGATAATCAAGGCTATTTAGAGATGAATGGACATTTTTGACAAGTAATATGAAATTGGCAGTTTAATTCTCAAGCAACCAGCAACTGTAGTACACCCTGAGGCCTGATTTAAAAGGTCTCCTGGGAGTCTCCTTTGCTTCACTAATCTCACACAAATGTTCCCCTCAAGCATTTTCAATTCAAAAACTTAATTATCACAGCCATATTCTGAATACATATGAATATATATGATTTCATGTTCTGGATCCTATTCCAAATGTATTTATGGGTAAGATCCTGTGTGTTCACCTTTAAAGTCACCTGTCAACATATGGTGACTCCCTGAATTTTTCACAGGGTTTTCTGAGGCAAGGAAAACTCAGAGGTCATTTTACCAGTTCCTTCCTCTGAAGTAGCCTACAAGCACTAGGTAGTCATTGGTCTCCAATCCAAGCACTAACCAGGGCAGACCCTACTTAGCTTCCAATATCAGATAGTATCTAGTGCCTTTAGAGTATTAAGCATACTTAATTTGAAGTCTGTTTTAAATGCACTTCTTTTTGGCTCATTTCTAGGTAGCGAGGGGCAGTATCACTAAGACAGTAAATACTCTTCCATCCATATACTACAACAGGAGTCTGCTTCTGTCTTGCACACAAGACTATCAGCAATAAAACCACAAGAAAGTCTATCTTTTATAATTTCAATGCATATTTATTCCTCCCTAGGTCTGTGAATGGCCTGGGAGTTGAGAACCTTTGGCCTTTTAGATGTTTTCATTTCATTTCATTTCCCATAATCCATTGTCATAACCATGCTTCTGAAGCATTGGAAGGAAGACAAATTATAAACAACTGAACAGCCAAACTTTCCCTGCCCTTGTTCAGTTAGATATTCAAAATCTGAATTCAAGCAATTTGAAATATTAAAGGAAACCCAACACACTCAGCTTTAGAATGAACTGGGAGTCAGGTCTATAGCTGAAGGCACCAAGGCCTATGAAAGATTTAGACTGTAGGTCACCCATTCCCCTCCCCACTCCTGCAAGATTTCACATATTAATTTGCTCATTTTTTCTTTTCTACATGTGTACCATGAACCCTTCTTCTAAAATAGCCAATTTACGATGATGAATTTGTAAGAAAATTATATTATGAGTAAACAAGGGCTTCTATGTAACATTCATTTTCGAGCATATTGATGAACACTGAAAGCCTAATGTGGCCTTTTAAAAAAAGCAACATTCAAGGCTTCTTCTTTTTTAAAAAAATCAATGTTCACTGCACTAGTTGCTTGCAAAATTAGACTATTAATTCTGTGTAAACTAACTTATCTGAAAAGCGCACTGTGTGGGATTATGGTAGTAGTGGCTGTTGCACAAGGCTGTATTAGGGAATGTGAGCTTTAATGAGATCCCTGGAGAGTCTGCAATGTCTTGGATCTTTGTCTTGAAAAGAACATTTTTTACCCCATTTAACTGCCGCATATCCACTATAGCATGTGAACAATAGCAGATAAAGGAACTATTACCAAAATTATCACAACCAACAAGCACTGTGCTTCTTATTATCAAAGTGGTGCTACGCTATTACTGGCATAATACATCCTGGCTTCAGATGTGCCAGAAAGGCCCAACCTAAGACAATTTGCTGGCTGAAGCAAAGGACAATAAGGTCTTCCTTCCCCATTCCAAGAACAAAAGCTGGCTTCAGCACTGATAACTGAACAGTGTCCTCAACCAGTTAAATTTCAGGGCCCAATACAAGTTGTGCAGCATATGTAGATACCGGTAAGTCCTTCGGTAAAGGGAGTACTAGAGGAACAACCAAACATCTGCTGCCTCTGCCTGAGATAGTACCTTTTTGTAGAGCCAGCCCTCATGGTACAAGATGGCACTACACATGGTCAGAAAATGATTCAGTGGTCAAGGAAGATTTATGTGGCACATATGTTAGGAATTATATTCCCATTGTGCAGTCTGTTATTTATGGAAAGGCATGGAAGTTTTCTTTTTCTAACAAGTCATACAATTTATCATACAGAAAAGACATATAAATCTTACTGTGCTTCACTCTTTAGATTTTACTTGTGTGAAAGATGTTCTAATACAGTAGTTTTGACAGGGAAGAAGGAAGATGAACTATACAGTATTTCAAAATATAGTGTAAAAAGCAAGAACATACTATATGGATTAAAGCAAATGTCATATTATACGGACTTACTGAGGTGGGTCTCATATAGTGGTGTTCTAAGAGCAATAGCACCATAGAATGTAAGCATCTCAGTACATCCACAGCCTTGGGTACTCTGATAGTATTTTTTTTAAAATTGATTGGATGCTCTAGACTGTGCTGTGTAAAATCCATTCATTTCAATCAGACTTGCTGAGGTGAGTCTGAATCAAAAATATACAGCTGGCCTGGAATGGGCCCAAATTGTGGATTCTAGGGCTGCTTTACCATTGCATAGAATATGATAGCTGTCCTAGGAGTAAGTAGATTTAGGATATTGCAAAAGTGAAGAAAATTGTTATTTACTTTATTATCTTTTTATTCCAAGGGTGAGGGGGGATGTTTGAGACATTTCCGACTTGTATCAAAAATAAAATAAAATAAACATCTTGCTGACTCTAGGTACTATGCACCTTGACTTGGGTAGCAGAGGTGAAAGGCACTATTAGTTGTTCTGCCCCAGGCAGCAAAGTGTCTTTGTCCAGCCCTGATTGACCAAGCGAGGTGGAACAGTTTGCTTCTTTGCCTCAGGCAACAAAATGCTTTGAGCTAATTCTGTGAAGTATTTACCCAAGCAGTTTCAGGAAGGTTACATCCAAAGTCAATATGGCCAATGTTGAGAGAATATCAGAAGTTATGTTATATAGTAGCGTCCTAAAGACCTTTCCAGCATCAAACCTGAGTTGTTACGGAGTGGGTTCAACAAGAAATCTCACAGAACTGTATCTCTCTGAATCATGTCTTGTTTATTTGTAGGCATTTAAATGTATCTATCCTTATCATTCCACAATCAGTTTCTATCTACCAGAAGTGAATGCATACAGAAACTGTATGGAAGCAACCCTAAGAATTGCCTTTCTCATTCAAAACTCAAACCCATGGGAATGCCAGCAGGGATATGAAAGTTGTTCATGGCGGCTGCAAGACTTGGAGGCCTTGATCCCTCCTCCTCCTCTTCCTCCTTTTCTATTTCGCAAACCTTTTCTGTCCGGGGGGGTGGGGGAGGCAAAGGAGGGCACTTTGAGCCTATTCCTTAGGCAGAGAAGGTGGGGGAAGAGAGATATTTCATTACAAAAAATTAAAATATGACTATACATGAATATGTGACTGAAAGCATACACTAAACAAATAAAATATTTTTATACATATACAGTACTATGTTGAACACGGGGGGCACAGCATCTGCATGTAGGTTAAAGGGGATCACAAGGGCAAAAGGTTTGGGAATCACTGCTGTAAAAAAACACATCAAGAACATGAGGAGGCTTCTGAAAACTGAACCCTTGTGTTGAGTTATACTCAGCCTAAAGATAGTATCCAATTTGTTGTTCTGCCTGCACCCACCTAGTGATGCCCCTGATGACGTTCACCATAAATTGACAGGAAACTTGAAGGCAGGAGGCGCACACACACACACTCACACACAGAGAGAGAGAGAGAGAGAGAGAGAGAAACACACTCATGCACATTGTTGGTACTGGATTGGTCTCCAAATCTGAAGAACTTAATCAGAGGAAACAAACTTGTCCTAAGGGATGACTGAATTCCCTTGAAATCTTTTTCCAGGGTTGATACACATATCTTACATACATTTACTTGGAGTATATTTCATTTCTCCCAATGGGATTGCTGATTAAACTGCCTTAGACTGTTAAGTCCTTATTTTCATTTTTTGTTGTTTTTGTCACTGTCATGTGCCTTCAAGTTATTTCCAACCTAAGGTGACCCTAAAGCACCCCATTAAATGGCAGTTAAGATAGATCAAGATTGTATTGGCTGCACTGGCAGAAGTGAAAATGACAGTGGTGGCGGCAGTGAAAGGAGGAAATAGAAAAAACGTGATAGTGATGGAAGCAGAAAGCTGCTGGCACAGTGCCACTAGTCTCCTGAATGTCTTGCTTCTGGGAGTGTTGGGAAATCCACAAGACCAAGGCGCAGTATGGGAGGTCTGGCTTGAGCAATTGCTATGATATGAGACAAGTAGCACAGAGACAGGAACTTTCTTCCTCCCCCACCTGAACACTCTATGAGTCTGTGAGTGTTGCATTAGTGTAGTGCCACAGTAGGATCTTAACATTTGTTTTGCAAAGGAATATGCAATTAATGAAGAATTGTTCCGAATCCTAAGCTTATAATCAGTGTGTCTGTATAATACACATGTCTAAACATACTTAGAATTTCAGACTCTGGAGAAAATATTTTGGGGGGCTTCAACTCCTCCATTTCCCTCGCCAGTAAGACAACTAGCCATGCTGCCTGGAGCATTTGGGCAGTTCCACTTAAAAAAGTAAGTTTTCCAAGCCCTGCAAGGGATGATTAGTAGAATTGACTTCCCAGAAAGCATGAAAATGGTCCTGCATTTAGTCTACTAGACTGAAAGAGATGTCAATCATCTGGTATTTTTCAACAGAGTCCTGATCATTTTTGTCTAATGTTGGGCTTTAAAAAAAAAGCTTGTTCAGGAATTATCCAAAAGAATCTTCAGCTGATTCGAACATTACATTACATCACAAATATGCCAGGAAAATTTAATATTTGGTTGACCTTCAGAATATTCATTCACTCAACCATGAGGAAGATTTGTAACCTGTGTGACACTTCTACCAGTAGTCACACTTCATAATACCAAGTTATCAAGGGTCATCCAATGCATAAGTGGTACTCTGCATTTCTGTCTCCCTAGCCCACTCTATAAATAGCTGTAATATCCTTACCCAATGGACCAAGTATTTTCTTCAGCAGACTAATTGGTTCCCAACCCCTGCTATGCATCAGCCGTATCAGTGCTATAGGCTAATCTAATCATTAGCTGAATGACAATCTCCAAGAGGATTTTCCATCTTTTTAATCTTTGTGCTCCCTCAAGAGAGCAGGCCTATTATGGACTAAAGCCCATCAGAGCACTTTCTTTAATTTATCCCTTATTGTACAACTTGGGGGGGGGGGAGTACTATAAAGTCAAAACTTCGAGTGTTTCCCTCAGGAAGAGGGACGGGGTGGGGGTTTGATGGACCAAGATCTATCTATTTATTTATTTATTTATTTATTTATTTATTTAACATCTCACTTTTCCCCAGAATGGGATACAAAATGACTTTAAAATTATTGGAAACACAGTTATGAAATGTTCTGGTTAGTGAGAATATTGACAGAAGGTTGCAACATCCATTGTGTATGCAGCAGGAATTTCTGCTCTTCCCTTTCAGATTTGAAACCAGTTTCTCTATGTGAAGTAATGCCCAGGGGCAGAACTTTTTTCCAAAAGATCCAAGTATTCTTTCAGCATAATTCATTGTCAGAATCATATGACAGTAGGCTCCTTGTGTGGCATTAATTTAGGAAATACCTGCCTTCCTGGGCATGATGACAGATGCAATCTAAATGTATAGCAACATGGCAAGCTTAGAAAAGCACACAGCAAGCCATGTGTCCTTATTAGGGATGCAAATCTTTCCTCTTACACACAAGACTAAGTGATTTCAAAAATTTTCTCCTCACTGGGAAACATTATGAAAGGTTCTATATGCTTTTACATTTTTTAAAAATGTCAAGGCTATTTTTTTAAAGGAAATTATCTTTCTGGGGGAATAACATGTCTGTTGTACAAATATTTGTTTTCAGAAGAAATTCCTAAAATGTGAAAAAAAAATTGTGACAGTTGACCATTTTATCAATGGAACATCTCAGTGTGTCAGGACACCCCCTTTTTTGGTGAGAATTTGCAAAAACTCTTTTTCAAGCCTTTATATGAGACTCAAATCATGCCCAGTGTTGAGATTCCTCATAGAAGATCACTGTTGCGATTACTGTTCTATATGGCGGAACATGGGGAAAGGGCCTGTATGTACAATGTTAAGAATGGCATAACAATTACATTTTCTTCCACCCTCACATTCATGTTTTTCAACCCTCAACTTGTTTCCATATACAAAAATGTAGAAATGTGACAAAAATGTTATTTTAAAAAAGTGAAAATAATCTTTTATGCATATGCACTGGCCAAATTCAGCAAGCATGGCATTTCCCAGGAGAGAGAGATAGTTTGTCTTGCATGCCTGTCATATGTGCATTAAGGACAGGGAACATCTCAGAAAAAAAGGGGAGGCAATCCTAATTCAGCAAAACAAACAAACAAAGCATGGTTTAATACACTGGATTTCAAATCCAGACTCTGAAGTAAGCATGGGATAGAAACAAATCAGTCTCTCCCACATTTTTTTTTAAAAAAGAAGTTCTCACAATTATTAAGAAATACACATTTTTATTGGAGAGGGAATAAAAAAAGCCACATAGAATTCTCATCCATACTTAATTGCAGTCTCCCGCTTTAGGAAAGTCCTTACATGTAGCAATGCTTAGAGCTAATAGGGGTGGGGAAGCGACAGCTGGTACATATTACCAGGACCTGGTGGACTAGATTTGGGGCCAGGGTCTGACTATCTTACATATGTTTTTGTCTTTCTGACCATGGCAGCAAAAGAAGAAAGTCCCATGGTCACTGCTGAGCCATGTTCTAGACTAGTGACCCTTCTCCATTCCCCTATCTGCCACACTAAACGGTGAGTGACTTCAAGCTCCCCTGCATCTGCACACTGACTTGCCTTCATAACTACAGGGAATGCAAAGGACAGGTCTATCACGCATGCCTCTGGGCAGCAGTGTCTAGACCATTTTCTCAGGCCAGAGAGAGTTGGGGAGGTAAAAGGGAACAGAAAAAAAGATCCCCTTCTATGGATCCTTTCCCTTCTTCATTCACAGCCAGGAGCCCAATTTACCATCATCCTGGTGTAAAGGCACTTACATGGCTATCCTGTTGCACAGTCTGCCCTGAAAAATTAAAGGGTGCCCTCCTTCAGTTTGGCCAGGACACAAAACCATTATTTGTGGCCCTGGTGTTTCTCATACACTGAAGAGAGCAGGTTCCAAGAGTCCAGGGGCATTTCTGTGGAGCCACATGAGATATAAAAAGAAAAAAGAAAAATCCCGATGTGGCCAAAAGTCCACTTCTGTACTGATTAATCATTTTGTCAAGAGGGAGCAAATGGAAGGCTGCGCCCTGTTTGGAAGAACCTCTACTCCTAGAGGTTACCATGAGTGCATTTTTTTTTCATCCAGGAAGATTTTCCCCTCCTCAAACTGAAAGCATCAATAAGGTGCCAAAAAAAAAAAAAAGGCTCCAGAGTCAGCATGCAACCCACAGACCAAATGTTTCCCACCCCTCCAATAAGGGGGCACTAGTTACAGAAAATCAGGTCCAAATAGTTGCCACGACACTGATAAAAAGGTGGCTCATAAGCTAGCAGTGATATTTTTTTTTAGTATGTAGAGAGATCTTGTAGCACTTCTGAGACTAACTGAAAGAAAGAAATCGGCAGCATGAGCTTTTGTAGACTTTAGTCTACTTCTTCGGATGCATTGGATGAACTGGAAGTCAGGTACAGACATATATATGCCATTGGTATGCGAGGATGTCAATTCAAATTACAAATCCTTTGTGTATGGAAATGAAGTTGCCAGTCCCATTTTAACGATGGTTGTTAGTGCACAAAGACATAGGAAACTGATCTTTGAGCACGGAGATGAACTGGCAGATCCAGTTTTGCAATGGGAATAGCCTTGGTGAGGGGAATAAATGAATATAGGGCACCCCCATGAGGATGGGGTCAGATAGTGTTGAAGTGCATGTAGTGTGTCAGGAAACCATTGTCTTTGTTCAATCCATTGCCGAGGGACTGTAGTTTGTGGATGAATTCCAGTTCTGCTGTTTCTCTTTCCAATCTACCTTTGTAGTTCTTTTGTTCAATGACCGCTGTTCTGAGGGCTGAGATGGAATGCCCAGAGAGTGTGAAATGTTCTGCCCTCAGTTTTTGTGTATTTCCATTCCTAATATCTGATTTATGTCCATTTATCCTCTGCCGCAGGGACTGGTCTGTTTCTCCAATGTAGAGGGCTGAAGGGCATTGCTGACAAAGTATAGCATAGATCACATTGGAGGATGAGCACGTTAAGCCACCCCCCCCCCCACTACCCAATAATGTGGGTGAAACCATTAGGTCTTGTAATGACATTTCCTGCATAAATGTGTGGGCAGAGTTGGCATCTTGGTTTGTAGCAAGGCTTAGTACCTGTGTCACTATCTGTGTCATGTGTCGTCCTGTAGGTGAATGCCTGTTTGAGGTTTGGAGGCTGTCTGTAAGTGAGTAAAGGTCTATCACCAAGAGTCCTTGAAAGAGTGACATTTATTATCCAGAATACATTGCAGTTCATTGATGATGCACCTGAGTGGTCCCAGTTGAAAGCTGTATGTGACCACTGGTGAGGTTCTGTCATTTTCCTTCTTTTTGTTCTGTAATAGATCAGTTCTGGGTACATGTCTTGCCTTCTTTATTTGCTTTTTTGTCTTCATGAGGGGGGAATTTAGTGATTTTTTTTAAAAAAAGTCTTTTAAACCTTTTAAATTCCTTCAGGATCTTTTTCACAAGATGGCAGGATGAGCCTTTCCTCTCAAAATTTAAACAAAGATGAAATATGCATGTGCTCAGATTAAAAATTTTATATGCTTCCATATCAAGCGTCTTCATTTTCTGTTTGTTTTCTTTTCCAGTGTGTAGGGTGCTGCCAGAAGTCCTATTCCTTTTTGGAAAGATAAGCTAATATAATATGCATGAGCCCCTGCAGTAGCCCCGTTGCTAATGACCACACACACGCACACACGTTTGAAAAACAAGTAAGCTTTCAAAAGGACTTGGTTTCTGGTCCTGTAACTGTTTTTCCTCTAAGAATGTCAGTGATTCTTGTGTGTCACTTTCAACCAAAGGGTGCTACACACGTATTCACTCAGCTACCAGAATCAATGTCCACTAGTGACATTGTAGTTGTAGTTGTAGTTGTAGTTGTCAATAGTCTGCTTTCAAGTTATCTGACAGAGATGGATAAAAATAGCAGAGAAAAACTAAGGGTTGGTGATAAAAAAGCTTGATTTATAGACAACAATGGATGATTTCATTACATTAAAAAAACAAGTTTGTTCAAAGTTGCAAATTTCTTTCTATAGAAACGTGTGTGTGTGTGTGTGTGTGTGTGTGCATGTGTGTGCTTTCAAGTCACATGTTGACATATGGAGACTCTATGAATTTCATAGAATTTTCTTAGGCAAGGAATACTCAGAAGTGGTTTGGCAGTTCCTTCCTCTGAAATATGCCCTACAAGTTGCAACACCTTATTCATTGGTGGCTTCCCATTCAAGTACTAACCAGGGCTGACCCTTCTCAGGTTCCAATTTCGACAGAATCTGGCCTCAGACATACAATCTAAAAACGCATGAGACAAAAGGAAAAGGGAATATCAGTGGGGAAGGTGATCAAGTCCAGTGGCTCTTCTCCCCCTCTGAGGCTGATGGCAGATGGACTGGAGGGAGGGCTCTCCTGCTTTGGCTAAACTAAAAGAAGCTAGTTTCCTTAAAGTTCAATGTCTGTGTCTGTCTGACTAGGGTCCAAAACACACTGCAGAAATAATCCAGTTTGAGACTGCTTTAACTGCCCTGGCTCAGTGCTAGGGAATACTGGGAATTGTAATTTATTGTAATACCAGAGCTCTCTAACAGAGAAGGCTAAATGTCTCACAGAACTACAGTTCCCAGAATTTCCTAGCACTGAGCCAGGGCAGTTGAAGTGGTCTCTGACTGGATTATTTCTGCAGTGTGTTTTAGCCCCATGTTTGGTTTCACCTTTTCTCTGTATAACTAATTGCAGTAGAATGTGGTCAACCCTATCCAAGGATTCCACTATTTCCACCTTGTTGACCAGTTTCATTGCTATTAGTTAGGATCAAATCCAAATTAGCCAATCTCCTTGGGCCTCCATCACCTTCTGGGCAGTGAAAATGTCTGCAAGGCAAGGGACAAATTTCTTTGATCTTCCATTTTTGGCTGAGTTTGACTTCAAACATATATCAAGGTGGATGAAGTCTCCCATTATTATTATATCTCTCCGTTGGAAGTGACAGAAACAATCAGGTCTTTTTTGAATGGGGAGGTTAAGAAATCCAGAAACAAAACACCAAACGTGGGAAAAATCCAACCTGAGAGATTTCTCCTTCCAAACCCAGGGCACTGAGTGCTTAAAATTGTTTAAAATCTAGATTTATTTGTGAGGTTTTCTGTTTGTTTGTTTGTTTGTTTGCTTGTTTTTAATTGCTGGGAATAACAGTACTGTTGAATCTGCTGGTGTGGTCAGAAGATACATTTATTTCAGTTCTTCTTTTATATATAATTTAAGGTGTACAATTTTCTTTTTATTGAGGATGAAAAGAGATTAAGGTTTATAAAATTAGATTGTGAGGAAAGAGAGCCCCCTTCTAAAATACTTGAGCCTCTTGAAAGCATATACAAGATCTTCATATAAAGATGTAACATTCGTTTTTTCCAGATTGCTTCTCACTTGACTTTGCATCTTGACCAAAACAATAGAAGAAAAAAATGTATAGTCTGACTTATTTTCATAAGGAACCCCTTACTATAACTGGCCTGAGATCAACAGCAGGACAAACCCCTTCATATACTTGCCAACCTGAGTACATGACAAAATGAAACAAAGGCTATACTATAACAAAAGAAGATGATGATTTCATGGTATATAGTAGCAGCGATGTGGTCAATAATGGCCTATCAAAGTAACTGCTGTCAACCTCCAGCAGAAAGCAATGCATGATGCACCTTGGGCAGAATATGACATTGTTCATCACTTCATTTAGAGACATGTGCCACAATAGGTTACAACCTTTCCCTGCCCTACACACAGACAAATCCCATTTTGCTATCTTCTATCTGAGATGGTAAAATCCAAATGTCAACTGCAATATATCAATTTCAGCATCTACAAAATATTTATTTGTATTTGAAAAACCCAAGGTAAGTCTTCAGTTCTATACAATAGAAGGTGTTACCTAGTGTATATTAAAAAATACTCATAAACCTCAACAGAAAGCCTCAGCAACTATCAGTTGTCTTCCTGCAGCCACATGCCTCTCATGGTTCCCATGTACAATGGGCCTTTGGTATCTGCTGGGGTTTGGTTCCAGGACCCCTGTGGATACCAGAATCTATGGACATTCAAGTTCCATTAAATGCAGTGGATAGAAAAATGATGATTCTTGTATAAAATGCCAAAATCAAGGTTTGCTTTTTGGAATTTGTATTTTTTTTTTTTTTTTGTATATTTTCAAGCTGTGGATGCTTGAATCCATGGATAAAGAATCTGTGGATATGGAGGGCTGACTGTATATACATCTCCATGTACACAGCCATATACACTCCACATTGCCACCACACAAGCACCATGTTTCAAATGAGATGAAATGATTTACTGCGTCTCTCTCACAAACATAATGTTGCCATCCCACTACTCTAGATACTGAAGGGCTCCTGGAGTGGGGCTTTGTGTGCTAAGTTGCCTGCCACACACAGACACATCACAGCTGGAGTCTACAATGCTATTCCATACTTGTGATACTCCCAACATTGTCTCACTGCATGAGCTGGGGAGGAGAATCTCCCAGCAGTGGGGCTGCCTGAATACTGGCTTGAACAGACAGGCTAAAATAAAGCTGCTTTGGG